>NW_027041321.1:0-214997 GCF_037179485.1 Ochlerotatus camptorhynchus | reverse complement strand
ATTGCCAAAGCGAAAACAAATTCCATTAATTACACATCTAGTTATATATTTTTATTGTTACATCCGGTCCGTTGTGGTTGAATGCATTTAAACTTTTTATGAGCACAAACGTCGAAAAGAAATAACGTCAAATAATTCATATGAAGTCAACGCCACGGAATGGAGAATAAAACAAAAAAGTTTAATTGCACCCATGTTTTAAACAATTTAAATCCTAAAGGCAGCATCATATCGTTATTTAAACAAATTAATACGTCGCATTTATAAATTTCTCTCGTAGGTATCATTACTAACTCAATATCGATTTGAAATTCCATATGCTCCAGAACTACGACGAAAGATTCCAAGGATTCAAATATTACATATGTACAACGGTGAACTTGGTGATTGCTTTTTACAAAAATCTCTTCTAAATTCGATAATAAAATTGCTTATTCACTCAAGCATGCAACATTCATTGAATTATGCGTCACCAAGTTAAACGAGTTGCAGCAACAATAAGTAACCCAACAACTGTGACTCATTGTCACAAAAGGTAGTAAAGAATAAATAAAAAATGTTGAGTTAGGTACGTGCAATGATAGCGATGGTAGTGCCAAATCGGCAGCTACTCATCGTGTTGATAAAATTTAAGATTTAATCGTAAAACAAAAAAGAAAACGTCGAAGAAAAATCGCAAATTTCAGCAATCAAGGGTGGGTCAACGAAAAAAATGTTGAAAAACGGTACTTACAGTATTACAAAGATGAGCTTTATAGTGTAATCACAAATAAACGACTTAACAAGAGAGCTACGTTAGAACACAACTTTCTCTGTTGAAATATCGCAAGCGACTAACCGGTGAATAAACTGTCTTCAATTTTTCGCTGCTCAGCCTGGGTAGGTAGCTGGGAATGGGAAAGTCGTAACGAAAAAAGCTCGCTTTTTTCGCATGAGCTCGTATCAAAGAAAATCAATCTTGATGTGTACATTAGTATTGGTTTGATAAAATAATTCCTTTTGAAAGAGTATGGGTATTGGCGTTGACGGCGACTCTGTAGCTCTTTACTCCTATGAGAAAATCCATAAGTAAACGTCAGACTGTGCGTGAAACATGGCGGACTTTGTACTATCCTTTCACTCCACCGAAAATTCCCATAAGAAACTGTCTATATTTGCTGAAAGAGCAAATTTTTCGACGGTGCCGTCAACGCCAATGGGAGTGGTATCGTTTTCTCAACCCGATGTCAAATATATGCAGTAGCCGACAACGTTGAACAGGTTGAACACCGTCTAATATGGACCAACAGGTCTGTGCCATAAAAAGGGAGTTGAACACCAATGAGCTGGATTACCGAGGTAGAGCAGTCGGTTAAGTTGTGTGAGTAAAACCCCTGTATGATACATGCAATTAGTGACGTCACTACTTGCGTTAAGGTTGATTTTTTGGATTACTAAACAACCATATTTCACGATCTGCTTCACTTCTCTCTGTACTCATTGGTTGAACACCGGGGATATACTCACGCTATTTTAAAACTTCCCAAATTTGGGTAGAATCCACCCAGATCTGTCAAAACTGAATCTACCCAAAAATGGGTAAACTATGTTGGGAGTGACAAGTTGACAAATAAGGTGTTTCGTACACTCTTACACTGAAACAAAGACCATAGTTAGGAATACTATTTTGCAGAAAACACTTATTTTCAGTATACCCCTGGGTACTGCGAACACAGCCGTTTTTGTTTTGCAAGTCAGCAGGAAACAACTTGAAAATTTTCCGATATCACAAATTGTTTTGCTAATGCACTGCTCACAATTTGCATATACATGCTGTCGAAAGTTCACCCTTTGCTCCATAAATAACGTGTACATGGTGTTGGGAGTGCACCTACCCACATGACTCTTATAAAGTTTGTTTGCATTCTTCCTTCAGCAGTTCGTGCAGGTTCGTTCGTTCGTTACATTGTTTACATCCGAGTATTTGAGCAAGTTTTTTGTTGAAGAATATTAGTAAAAAAATGCCGAAATGACAATATTTTCAACATTGACCACAATACTTTCTCTGCCGACGGGGATTGTATGAGAAAAGTATCACTTTTAGCAGCTCTAGATCGTTGGATTCTTTTTGACAGCACCAGTTGGATTCTTTTTGACAACCATTTCGTGTTTCTCCGCACCACTCAGGTATACCCTAATAAAATTTGTATGGTTATTTTGCTTAACGACGTGTTTGGGGTATCATCCAAACCATTTGTGGAAAAGTTCGACAATTTTGGTTATCGTTCGTTTAGGTATTTTTTTATTAGGGTAACTACGCTTAATATCGTTAAATCTACCATGATTTTAGTATAGTTGACTATAAATATAATCAAATTCACTACCATTCTGTCAAAACTACTATGCGTACTCAAACGGCATAGTAGTTTTGATAGAAAAAATCGTAAAATTAAATGAATTTCGTTTCTGCAAAAATCTATTTGTGGGAGTATTTAATTTAAACCATCAATATAGTATTTTTGCCAATGGATTTTGTTTCTGTGTATTAGCTACGATTACCTAAAATTATCGGTAAAAAGTTATCGGTATTTTTACCGATAAAAAATGTTACTTTTTACTTTAAATAGGCTAGTTTTTACTATAAATTAGGTAATATTTAACGTTAATTATTGGTAATCCATGATTACCGATAATTTAGATATGTGCACTTTCTTCGATTATCGGTAATTTCTACCGATATTTAGGTATTCTTTACCGACTTTAAGGTATGTGCATCTTAGCGTGTATAAACAGTAATTTCTACCGATATTTAGCTGAGTACACTCTTAGCTAAGATTACCTAAAATTATTGGTAAAAAGTTATCGGCATTTTTTACCGATAAAAATCGTTACTTTTTACTTTAAATAGGCTATTTTTTACTATAAATTAGGTAATTTTTAACGGTAATTATTGGTAATCCATGATTACCGGTAGTTTAGGTATGTGCACTTTCTTGGATTATCGGTAATTTCTACCGATATTTAGGTATTCTTTACCGACATTAAGGTATGTGCATCTTAGCGTGTACTACGCACTCACTCAATGTGTTTGTCACTTGGGAGCCAGTTTGAACTGTCAAACTCGAGCCAAACATTCAGAAGCAACAAATGCAGTTACTGTTCTTATCCATCGTAAAGCATTGTAATTTCATAAAAATTATCCATACTTTTTCATAAACATTCTTAATTTTAAGCTCAAAGGCAAAAACCAGCAGGCTCAGTGATGAAAGTATACAAACCAGCATAGTTTTTATGACTCAGCTAACTTTTCAATTGCAGTAAAACATACTTTGGCGAAACATGTATGTAAACAAACTTTGATAGAGTCATGGGGGCTCGAGCCCTCCTGGCTCACACGCTAACTTCAAAGTACCCATTAAAGAGTAAAATTTTACCCATTTCGAAGAAAAGTGGCTTAACTCATGAAATGAGTAAAACCGAGTTTACTCATTAATGAGTATTCGACTAGTACTTCATAAAATGGGTATTTTTTATCCTTCGTGTTTTTTGGCAATGAATAAAAAGTACCCATTATTTTAATTACTTCATAGGGCTCATAACTAACAATAATAAATACGTCAGAGGTCAACTTAAGATCAACAAAACACTTTATTTATTTGAATGATGAAACAATGGCACATTCGAGGGCACATTCAACACTCAAAAGCATTAAAAAAAAGTCTACCGCTTGTGCTAAGCTGGAAATTATAAAAGGATTTTTGAATCGGTAACTTTTGCGTCCTTTTCTCCTCCTGGTACTTTGGCTTACTGTTGTATATTGGCATGAAATCCTGCAAAATCATCTCGTACAGCTTTCTAGAGATGACAAATTAGGATAGCCTGTAACGAACTGATGCTCTTTATATGAATTGCAGAAAAATAAAAATAAACGAAAAATATTCTTACCTTCCAGTTTTTCGGGTTGAAAGTTTCACTTCCGCACTGAGCATGCTTCTAGCTTCTGCTCTTTGAAAATGTTAACCATTTTAACTACAAGAAGCCAATATCAAAAATGAATCAAAATTACCCGCTTTTCATTTTATGAAAATACCCCTTTTTTGACAGCTCGGAATGAATACACAAAATGAGTACAAGATACTCATTTAATGGGTACTTTGAAGTTAGCGTGCAGAGCTTTTGGCGGGAGAGCTCTGAGAACGAGCAAAACAATTTTAAAATTAAGAAAAATTTCAAGCAGTTTACGATTGGCTTGCAAAATGAAATCGAACGACTCCGCAGTACCCAGATATTTAGGTATTCTTTACTGACTTTAAGGTATGTGCATCTTAGCATGTATACACGCATGTATTTTTATCGGTAAAAAATACCAATAACTTTTTACCGATAATTTTAGGTAATCGTAGCTAAGAGTGTATGAAAACCCATTGAGTAAAAAAACCCCATCAGGAAAATTTTCCGCAATAGAGATTGCTGACGTTTATCGTACGCATACTACGTCACGTATACGTATACGCAAAATGTTTTCATCGGGAAAAAAAACTTCATACACGAAACGAAAATCAATTATTTTATTCATGTGTTTCACTTATACATTTTTGCCAAAGCATCAGCCTTATACATTCCATAAGACAAACCACATAGGTCCTACAAGAATGCATAAAAGGTATGTGTAACCGCTTATACATTTCATTTGACGCATGAGCTTCATTAACTTTTTGCAAGGCGTCTGCTTATTAGTTGACTTATACATTTTCCCGATGAAAACAAATCACTGACCCAATTATACCTTAGAAATCTCTATTAAGGTTTTTTTTTTCTACATTTCGCGTATACGTATACGTGACGTAGTGTGCATACGATAAACGTCAGCAACCCTAGGGGAAGTACAACTTGATCTGAAGTAATATTTGGTGTTAAAATTGCTCAAATTATTAATTATTATAGTTTTTAATATAAATATTAATGATATTAACTGTCAAACGGAAAGCTACAAAGTAAACAATTTTAACAGTGTAGCTATAACGAATACTCTCAATCACGGTATATATAAACAAGGTAATATACTCTCGGTTGTAAACATCAAGTTTGAATGTCGACTAATGACGTCATTGCTATCTTTCAATAGTTTGCAGGGGAATAACTCAAATTGTACAGTGTAAATACATTGCAGACACAGCAAATCACTTCATTTTGTTCAGCAAAAGGCTCTCCTACGCTCTCTAAGGATAGGAATAACATCACTATACAAATGTCATTTACCGGAATATCTTTCTTTATATAGCGTACACTGTGCACTCAATGACGTTTCACCGTTGTTGTTATGTTTACTGATGCAGCTTTCTGTTTGTCATCATTTTTGCGTAATTTTTCGTTTTTGGTTTCGGCATTGGCCGTTCGTCCATTACAAAATCCGGCAGCAAATCTCACTAGGCTCATGGCAAATCAACCGAAAACGACCACGGTTATCATATTGATATCATGTACCAAGGAATGTCGAATTTAGAAGGACAAGGAGTGGATTTCGGTGGTGACGACCAGCAAGATCAAGTGTTGTGTTTCACGATGCACGGAGGCTTAGGCGTGTCGATTTTTTTTTTTAATTTCGTGTTGGTAAAAGACAGACTACAGTTATCCCACCCAGATAACACACCCGCCCCATTTTTCAACTTCGATTATTTTTCCTTGTTTAACATGTGCATCTGCGTGTTCATAAATAAATAGGGAATAATAATTGAGAACTTGAGAAAACAGGTAATGCTTGCCATTCTGTATCCTCGACAGAGATACACTTGCCGATAGATTTCCGAGTCCGGGAAAAAAATTGACATTCAATTGGAATCAATCAACACAGATCCACAGCATTTGATAAATAGTTGGACAAATAATTCAAACAAATGTATACCGTTCTTTGAAGTATGATTGGATTCTTTCTAACACTTCCGTTTCAAATTAATCTATTGACTCGGATTTCGAATTGTTCGTTTTGCTGGATGGCATGAATTGATCCAAGCCTGCATCACGAATGGTGTTGGCCAGCTTCAGAATTAGTCTTTTCTCCCCTCTGCGAAAAGTAAATTTTTCCGGGTTTTCTACGTAAATCCCGTATATTTCACGCATTCAAATTCTTTTTATCAAAGAACCAAATTCTCAAATTAAAAAAAAACTATTAGAATAATAGTGAAGGGAATAACTTGCTTCTCGTGTGAAATCCATTTTTCATTAAACGAATGTCAAATGTATGTATGTATGAAGGTATATACAATCCAACTTCCACTGTCCGGCAGTGTTTTTATGGAAGAAAAATGTTTGCAATATAATCTATTATTATTATACTGACCTCATTGCAAACAATTTTAGCCCGGAAGTTGAAAGGCGATAGCTCTGTTGAGATTCAGTAACCTATTTCAGAATGCCTGGTCACTCACGTCCATTCCGAGGTTACTTTCACTTACAACAAGCCCCGCATACACGTAGTACCGATATAAAATGTATATTGGTACTGCGTGTACACTTCCATCATCAAAGCAATTCCTGCTTTGTAGATGGCACGTATTTAGTAGGATGCATTTCATATTTTTATATCTAGTTGTAATCAGTTAGATCTCACCGCTTATGTATTGTGTCCTCGACGTGGAAGGATCGTAGTCTAATCTGCAAAATCATCTTTCCCGGTTATTGTCCAGGGGGCAGAACGCCAATACCAAATACGTAAAAAGACACGGCAAACGTTGCTTCCGGGAGTGGAGGCGTAGCTACACACTAGCACGACGCTACAGCAACACAACTATTCAAAAAAATTCTAACCCGGGAATTTTCACAATAATTTACAATATTAAAACACCGATAAATTAATCATGATGAATCTATATTCACATGATAATAATGAAAACGAATTACTTTTTTCCTTGGTACAAGCCAAACAGCACGCGGAAAACACGGAATTTGTGACAGCGAAATTAAAACCGACCGTTTGCGGGCAGAGCCTACTGCGCACTCCCATTAAACGAATGTCAAATGTACACTTAAAACCAAAAATAGTCAAAAACAAAAAAAAAACTGTCAGACTAAGTATGACATTCACACACACACAAAATAAACGTTAATAGAATTAAAAAAACCGTTGGTAGAATTAAAAGTTTGCATTGGTTCTTTTTGGTAGAAAGTCAGAAACTTTCAATTGCAAAAGACATGAACAGTTAAAATAAAAATGCTGAATCCTTTGATTTTAAAAGTCACAACTTTTATGATTAAATTTTATAAATGTCAGTTTCTACTTTTGAAATGAAATTGTAGAACTGTCAAATTAAGAGTAGGTTAGGTCAAAATAAATTTTATATTATTTCAAAATGAGAGCGTAGTTAATCAAATAAAATTTTATTTCTTTTTAAACATAAAGTTCATTGTTTTGATTTTTACGTATATATATATTTTTTAAATGTAAAACTAACAAAAACAAAATTAAAAATACTGAATTGTGGAATTGTCCACCATCCTCGTCAGCATCTGTTGAGCCGTCCATGCAATCCACTCCCCCTGCTTCAACCTTAAACTGTGGTGCTACCGTTTCAGCCATCTGGCTCAGAGTCCGGTGTGACCCAATCCGGAACGATGATCTTACTTTTGACAGATGCTGAAATTTCCGAAAAGAAAGCGATTCTATCATCATAAAAAACTCTCTAGTCTGAACAAGGCATTATCGTAGATAAACTTACCATATTCATCCTGTGGTATCGCCGTATCTTATTTATATTTTCAGCCGGTCTAGCTCACGGATGATCCGGTGAATGCAGCAGGGATTTGTTTTGAAAACTGGTCGAATAGAAATTAATAAAGCAAGCTTTTCAATTCTCGTTTTGCGCGTTTTTATTTTTATTTACTCACGTTATTCAAAAACTAACCAGAAACGAGTAGTAACCTACCCCCGAAGAAGTTGTTTTGACAGTAAAACAATTTTTGATTTGAAAATCTGCACTTTTAAAACTACAAGTTAAAATCAAAACATCTACTTTTGGATTGAAAATAACCTTGTTGTTTCAAATATTTTCAAGCAAATTTTGGGGTACTTTTAAATTGAAAGGTTAATATAAATTGTATCAGATTTTCGTTTTTTGTGTGCAAATATCACAAATATTAAAATATTTAATATTTCCACCATCGGTATTGATGCTTATACTTGGAGCTGGCCTTCCCCTAGCAGCAACCTGTATTGCCGTTTCAGTGAAAATAATTCGACGCATCTGACAGCCACAGCAGTAAAGCTGATAATCTGACGCCAAATGCTAATTTTTCTCTGAATTGGGTTATTTAATTTAAAAAAAATGTATCGTTTTTTATACATCATCTGAAAGAGCTTCGTTTTCAGAGCACAGCGATATTTTTTTCGAACCCACACACTTTCATCTCGATTTTGTAATCAAGATATAAAGCAAAATAATAACTACAATTTTTGACACTAAACTGACAGCTCGCTCCCATAAAAAGTGACACAGAGGGGCGCTAATACACAGCAAAAAAATGTAATAACGATCAACGTAATTCAATCTGATGTATGAAATAATGATGTAATAGCAAAAAGCAGATACAATATTACATCAATGGACGTAATTTTGTTCGAAAATTACATATTACATAACCGTCGGAATGATCTCTGTGCAGCTGTTTGGATGTAATATTCAACAACTTTTTTTTCTGTCACGGAACCGAATTTTGTTCATTTAAATCAAAAATATAAATGTTCATTCTATAAACATATGATTAATTCAAAATAAATTAAAAACATGTTTGCAACAAAAATATATATGTTTGAATTAAAGTCAAAAGCATGTTTATTTCAACAATATAGAATTTGGGTAAACGATTTTTAGCGTGCCCTGCCTTTTTTTTCCTTCTTGTTTTCATTCGGAAAAAAATGCCCCAATCAACTGAAAACGGCCCGCAACAAAACCGAAATCATGGATTCGGAAACCCACCTAGGTAAGTGTCTTAATAAAGTTCCGGCTCGATAAAACCGGAGGAACCCCAGCGGTATCGACGTCGCTCTCTCGTTTCTGATGCCGATCCTTTATCATCCTCCTCCACAACTGACGTTGAAAGAAAAACGAAAATCCTAAATAGATTTTGAATCTATTCCGGATCCTCCAGTCCCCCCTCCTTGAACACCGAACGTAGAAAGAGGCCGGCATGAGGACCAGCGTTAGAAACGACAAAACGACGCTGATATCACAAAGTTTCACTGGTTTTACTGAACTGAAACTTCCGGACACTCACCCCGACGGGTCCCCGCATCTCGGACCAGGACCCAACATCCACAGCTTACCCATAATCGCACCCGAAAAAGAGCAGAAGCTTAGATGCAGATCGTTTTTTCATCTCTTTGCAATCCATTTTTTTGCTTTATCCTGCTAATATAATTTAAAATTAAGTATGTTTCTTTCAAACATATAAGAAGCATGTTTAAAATAAACATATTTATTTTTGTTCACATACTTGTCAAACCAAACAAAAATATTCACGTTTATTTTCAACACGAATATTTTTAAAATAAACGTAACATTATTGTTGTTTTAAACATTAATATCACATGACTTCAAACATGGAATACGTTTGAAATAAACCTTGTTTATTTTTGTGGCCAGAACAAACTGAGTTTACGTTTAAATTTACCTCAAATATTTTTGGTTCAACGATAAATTTTTTTGCGTGGTGTAAGGCGATTTTTGCAAATGTAATCGTGCTTATTTAAAATAGTTCCAGTGTACCAAAATTGATGAAATTTTGGGTTTGGGTTCCATTTTTAATGCAGATTACGATTATGCATTAACCTCAATACGCTTAAAGAACCCAATTGGCAATATGCAGCTGTCGAAAAATGGGGGAATTTACGCGACATACTGGAGGAAAAGACGAACATGGGGGTACACCGATGGGGACCTAGCAACTTGAGAGAACACAAGATGACACTAACTACTAAATCCTCAGATCGATCCGTTTTAAAAATACATAAAATAAATTGAAATAATCGAGATCTCGGCTCACCAAGATGTCCAACCAAAGGTTGTTTTCCTCGGGCCCTGAGGGATGTGGATAACTCGGATCTAGGATCTAGCAACACAATGGAGGGTGCATGACCAAAGCACGTGGTCGATATCGTGATAGCCCCTACCACAAGCACACAAATTGCTGCCTGCGAGTCCGATTCGGAAGAAATGCAAGTCTAACGAGTATGACACGTATAAAGTCACGGCTCACGTCCAATCCTTTGAACCATGGCTTGTTCGACACCTGTGGGAGAATAGAATGTAACCATCTTCCCAGATCACTCTCATTCCATTTTTGTTGCCAGTTGGTGAGGAAGTGCTGACGGGTAATTGAGAAAAATTCCGCAAAGGCGATTTGTCGATCAAAAATATCGCCTGGGCGCTATACCTTAGCTAGCGAGTCCGCTTTTCATTATCCGGAATTGAGCAATGAGATGGGACCCAAACTAAGGTGATAGTATAGGAGCAGTTAGAGAAAGTACTCAATTTAGCTCGGATTTCGGTCAGGAAATACGAGGAGTGCTTCATCGGCCTCATTGATCGAATAGCCTCCAACGAAATAAAATAGTGATCAGATGGTAGTGAGGCAATTTGCTCTACTGCGTAGAATATGGCTGCTAGTTCCGCAACGTATACGGAACAGGGTTTTGAAGTTGATATGAGGCGCTATGAAATTCGTTGAATACTCCAAATCCAGTGGAAGCGTTTATAGTTGACCCATCTGTGACAAAACTCTTATTGTTACTAACATGGTGGTACTTGTTTGCAAAAATTAAGGGAAAAACCATCGACCGATGGTGATCTGGTATTCCACGGATTTCTTGCAACATGGTCAGATCAAAATTTACAGAGGAACTATAAAAGTCTTGGAGGCAAACACGAGAGGAATTGAACGAACATGGACCAATCTCCAGTGTCATGTACTCGTAATAGAGACTCATGAATCTTGTTTGAGGATTTCTGTCGAGTAGCTTCTCAAAGTTTTCTATTACCAATGGGTTCATTACTTCACAACGGATAAGAAACCGGAAGGACAGTTCCGCGAAACGATCTGTCAGTGGGGGAACACCCGCGAGTACTTCGAGGTTCATCGTATGCGTCGAGTGCATACAGTCAAGCGCGATTCGGAGGCAACGGTATTGAACCTGTTGCAGCTTCAGGATATGTGTTTTTGCCGCGGATTGAAAGCAGAAGCTACCGTACTCTAGAACCGAAAAGGATGGTTGCCCAGTAAAACCTGATCAGATCTTCCGGGTGGGCTCCCCACCAAGTTCCGGTAATTTTACGAAGAAAATTAATCCTTTGCTGGCATTTTTGTTTCAGATACACAATGATTATGGAGTCGAACCAGACACCTAAATACTTGAAAGATATACTTAGAGTGATTGTTCTACCACAAACGAAGTGACAGACGGAGCGGCTCGAAAGTTTGGTGACTAACCTGCTATTGCAATTTTTCAGTGTACCACATGGCAACACCACTACTACTGGATTGTACCACATGGCAACACTACTACTGGATTGAACTAGCATTTTCACCAAATGTATTAGAATGTTTTGGTTCTATCTCTTTCACTCTACTCAAAACTGAAATGCATAAAAAAATGACAAAATGATACGCACTCTTTGCACACTGTCAAAGAATCATTGTACACAAAATCAACTTTGTGCTAAACCAAAACAAAAATACTATCCCATCTGCTGGATGATGGAAGAAGCTTCTAAGAAAATTCTATTACATCGAACCACATTACTTTAATTGATTTCTTCGCCAGTTAGTCGTCTGTCACTTCGTTTGTGGTTCTACCCTTTAGTTGAAGCTAGGATGATGCTTCCTAGAAAAAACAACCAACTCAGTTTACTCCGGAGAGAATTCGATACCTTGCTTCATAGCCCAAGTAGACAAATTGTCTAAGGTATCTTGCAATGGTCCTTGCAGGTCCGGTGCACTTGGCCCTATAACGGACACAACCCCGTCATCTGCAAGCTGCCATAGCGAGCAATTTTCATCAAGACAACCATCAATGTCTTTTACATAAAAATTATAAAAAAGGGGGCTTAAACATGAGCCCTGGGGGAGACCCATGTAACTAATTCGTGAAGTTGTCGAGTTTCCATGAGAGAATATTATTTATACATATTTCTCAGACAACAAGTTGCTCAAATAGTTGTTCATAATTGGTGAAAGCCCACTATCGTAGAGTTTATCCGAAAGGACGTCGATACAAACAGAATCAAAAGCCCCCTTAATGTCCTAGAAAACTGAACCCAGGCCAATTGAATTTCAGTTGAAAGCAACGCAAGACAGTCACTCGTTCCTTTGCCTCTCCGAAATCCAAATTGCGTATCTGAAAGTAAACCATTCGACTCGACCAATTTGTCTAGACGAAAAAGAATTATTTTCTCCAACAATTTCCATATACAGGACAGCATCGCGATGGGACGGTACGAGTTATAATCCGACGCGGTTTTACCGGGTTTTCGAATGGCGATAACTCTTACTTGCCTCCAGTCATCCGGAACAATGTTGTGCTCCAGAAATTGATTGAATAAGTTCAACAAGCGTCTCTTCGCGACGTCTGGGAGATTTCTGAGCATGTTGAACTTGATTCTATCCATTCCTGGAGCTGAGTTGTTACATGAGAGGAGAGTAAGTGAGAATTCCACCATCGAAAACGGGGAATCTATTTCGTTATTACCCGACGGACGATCACGAACGTTGGTTTGAACCGGTACCGGATCCGGGCAAACTTTCCGCGCGAAGCTGAAAATCCATCTGTCCAAGTACTCTTTGTCTTCTTTAATCGGTGATGACGCCTTTCGCATTCTCCTGCCGACATTCCAGAGTGTTCTCATGGAAGTCTCTCGCGACAAACCATCGACGAACCGACGCCAGTAACCAAGTTTTTAAGGCTTTAGTCAAGCCCTTAAAGGTTTTCTCGAGGTCTGTGTACCGCTCGAAATCCTCGACCTTACCGTGTTTGCGGAAGCGTTTAAACGCGGCGGACTTCTCGCTGTTCGCGTCGGTGCATTTCTTATCCCACCACGGGGTGGGAGGTCGCTTGCGAACGGAAACACCCGGAACACGTTCGTCTGTGCTCGCAGCGCACAATCGATGATGACACGCGCGAGAAAGGAGTACTCGTCCAGCGGAGGAAGTACGTTAACCGATTGACTGGCATCAAGAACCGCGGTCGTGAATTTTCGCCAGTCAATGTTTTTCGTAAGATCGTACGCGATGTCGACCGAGCGAGTAGAACACGCAGAAAAATTTATCGTTGAACCAAAAATATTTGAGGTAAATTTAAACGTAAACTCAGTTTGTTCTGGCCACAAAAATAAACAAGGTTTATTTCAAACGTATTCCATGTTTGAAGTCATGTGATATTAATGTTTAAAACAACAATAATGTTACGTTTATTTTAAAAATATTCGTGTTGAAAATAAACGTGAATATTTTTGTTTGGTTTGACAAGTATGTGAACAAAAATAAATATGTTTATTTTAAACATGCTTCTTATATGTTTGAAAGAAACATACTTAATTTTAAATTATATTAGCAGGATAAAGCAAAAAAATGGATTGCAAAGAGATGAAAAAACGATCTGCATCTAAGCTTCTGCTCTTTTTCGGGTGCGATTATGGGTAAGCTGTGGATGTTGGGTCCTGGTCCGAGATGCGGGGACCCGTCGGGGTGAGTGTCCGGAAGTTTCAGTTCAGTAAAACCAGTGAAACTTTGTGATATCAGCGTCGTTTTGTCGTTTCTAACGCTGGTCCTCATGCCGGCCTCTTTCTACGTTCGGTGTTCAAGGAGGGGGGACTGGAGGATCCGGAATAGATTCAAAATCTATTTAGGATTTTCGTTTTTCTTTCAACGTCAGTTGTGGAGGAGGATGATAAAGGATCGGCATCAGAAACGAGAGAGCGACGTCGATACCGCTGGGGTTCCTCCGGTTTTATCGAGCCGGAACTTTATTAAGACACTTACCTAGGTGGGTTTCCGAATCCATGATTTCGGTTTTGTTGCGGGCCGTTTTCAGTTGATTGGGGCATTTTTTTCCGAATGAAAACAAGAAGGAAAAAAAAGGCAGGGCACGCTAAAAATCGTTTACCCAAATTCTATATTGTTGAAATAAACATGCTTTTGACTTTAATTCAAACATATATCTTTTTGTTGCAAACATGTTTTTAATTTATTTTGAATTAATCATATGTTTATAGAATGAACATTTATATTTTTGATTTAAATGAACAAAATTCGGTTCCGTGAAGATGAACCATTGGTAATAGAAATTTTGATTGGCAAATGGTCACTGTCGTAGGGATCTTGAATTACTTTCCACGAGCAATCCAACGATAGTGAGAGGTCTAATCTGCTTATTTTTGCTGGATGTTTGGCTACTCGTGTTGCTTCCCCGGTGTTCAGAATTGTCATTTTGAAGGAGTCGCACATGTCGTAAGTTAAACACGAACCTTCCCCGGACTTATCCTCTGGAGGGCCGCCTGACGCAGCTAAAGGAGTATGCGCCCGCATCGAGATAGCGGAGTCAGCACCAACGCAGCAGGATGACATCGGACACCTTGTCAGACCCAGGAATTCCAGCCAGTCGGACAACGTGACGATCGGACCATCGTTGCTAGGTGCCAAGTTAGCACTTTTAGGGAAAAAGGCAGGGCAGTTAGGTCTTTGATTAAAACTGAATAAATCTCTTCGTATCCAGTAGTCAGACCGTGTAGTTCGTGTGTTCTTTTTTTAAAAAGAACATCCCGATAGATGAAAACTTACACGCAGAAAAAAATATTTTAAAAGTAATAATATTTGACGTAAAATCAATAAGAATTTCATTTTGTTTTGGCTGCAAAAAGAAATCATTATTGTTTCAACAATCCAGTATTTTTGTTTCTTAAAACCCATGGATTGTTAAATCAAAAAGAAAATCTTTTAGAATTTACAAGAGCTTTCATGGTTTTGACGTAAGCTGTAATTTGGCAGCTGGGTCAACAACAAAAATATGTTTGTTTTTAAAAGAGATTTCTTGTTGATTCAATCATATTTATTTTATAAAGTCTGACAATTCACGCAGTAGAAATAAAAATGTGTTTATTGATGTAAAAATAATATGGCATTTTTTTTTATGTTTCGTTTTCATTTGGAAACAAAATTGCAGAAATTGTAATTGAATTTCTGAGGCATAAAATAAAAGCCCCGGTTCATGAGTTGATGGGTCGATATGTAGGGTCCAGATGTGGGAGCTGCCTTCCTGGCGTCGGGAGCATTGGTACTCAGTACGGAAAACAAGATCGACGGAAAAAATAAAGGAAAAAAAAAAACAGAAATATTGATTATATTTATCAACTGCAGCTCGAATTGCAGCATACTTACTTAACTCAAGTCTCAAGATTTTCGAAAATCTTGCACTTATTTCCCGAAATTTACAATTAAAAACAATACTTACGTGGAACGCGTAGGTATTTTTATTGTTTACATTTTTGTCCGGGTGAAAACGAGGGAATGGTTGGTAGTTATTTTTGCTTTCATGGCCCAGAGAATGGACACAGCAAATAAATGCTAAATTAAAATTAACTATTGTTGGCTTAATAATAGAATATTGTTATTTTTACAATAGTTGCATTTGAAACGTGGCTGATTAAAACAAAAAGAATACTATTTTGAATTTATATGAATAAGTATTATTGAAACAACAAAAAGCAATATAATTTCAACTGGAATTGTTTGCTTAAATACAATTAAAGATTTTTTTGGTTCAATGCAAACAGTTTTCTGTCCGTGTAAGTGGCGCAGTCGTGCGGATTTTTTTTTTCTAAGTGTTAGAAGCCGGAATCGTCCATCCGCGAGTGCATATCGTGTGATTAGTGTTTCGACCTTCGAAAAAAACCGTGAACCGTGAACCGCTTCCGTTAGCCCACGATCGTGCGTCCGCGAGCGAATATTGTGGACTTGTGGTTAATAGGAGCAGGTCGAGTGCGTATCGACCACAGTTTATCATTGAACCGGAGCAGCGTCGAGTGAACATCGACAAGTTAGGTAAGTCCTTTTAGAATTTTATTTAAGTGAAAGCGAGTGCAAAATCAGAGTGAAATTAATTGTAATTACCTAGCCAAGAGTTAGAGTGTGCGTGATTAATTAAGTGGTATTCTATCCCGAAGACAAAATGGAAACAAGACAGAAGCGAATGAATGCTGTGCAAGAAGAACAGCATCCGACTGATAATGATATTAGCGACGACGAAATGCCTACACCCCGAAATAACATCAGAGAAAACCAAATCGCTTTGCTTGAAAGAGAAATGGCTCAAATTTCCGCCCAGTTAAGCCGAATGATCGCGAATTAAGCGAATCGTAGTAATAATGTGATGACACCTGCAGAGGATGTTATAAAAAGCCTCCAGACGCCACCCGCCTTAAGAGATCTAGTGCCGTTTGAAGGTAACCCTATCAAACTGCATCAATTCTTGAAGGCCGTGGACAGTGTTATGCCTATTCTTTTAAAGGCAAAAAACACAGCCATGTTTGACGTATGGATGCAAGCCATACGAGCGAAAATTGTAGGAGATGCCGACACAGTCCTCGAACTGTACGGTACAAAATTAGATTGGGAAGAGATCAAGAGTAACTTGATCACCCATTACAGTGACAAGAGAGACGAAGTATCTCTCACGAGAGACCTTTTTAAACTTAACGCACGATTCAACAGATTCTGTTGAAGCCTTCTATGAAAACATCTCGTACATCATAAGCCTACTGATGCACCAACTCATTCTGAATGAGCAAGATGCAAACGTAAAAATGGCAAAACAAAAATATTACCAAGATATTGGGGTCAAGGTTTTTGTAGCCGGGTTACAAGACCCACTTGGACCAATCATACGTGCGCAATCGCCGCGCACATTGAAAGAAGCTCTGAGATTCTGCTCGGAGAAAAGTAATTATAACTATGTGAAAAATCCCTTTAAGGTACATGCTCAGAATTTAGGTGCTGTACCACAACCGATTAAACCCCGTTACAAACCGCCTCTACCACTACCATTTAGAATGTAATCAAATTCAAATCGGTATGCTACTCCACAACAAAGATTCCGATATCAAAACCAAGTAAATCAATTCCCTAGGCAACCTTTTCCTTTCCAGTCACAATCAAATTCATTCGATAAACCCAGACCTTCTTACCAACAACCTTATCCTTCACCAAATCAACTGCCAAGATCTTTTCCTCTCAATCCTCAACCAAACCAATCATACACGAAACCAAACCCAAACAATTTCAAACGACTACCTTCAGGCAGAACGCAAGCTACTTATAACATCCATAGGCCTAACTTCCACGTAGAAGATGAAGAAGCCTATGGATATGATTACTACATGCCCGACGGCGAGGAATATTACTATAGCGATTATTTTACAAACAATGATGATTCTTTTACAAACAACGATGAGACTGCTTACTATACGCAGCATCATCAAACCTCTCCTCTGGAACCTTCCGTTCCTGAGCAGCCATCCGCCAGTCTTGAAACGGTAGATGACTTAAATTTTCATGTGGCCGGCGAGTGGAAACAGAATACTTGAATAACAATAAATTTATACCTTACGTGAATATTACAACATCAAAAGGAGTGCCAAAATTTTTGATTGACTCGGGTAGCAACAGAAACTACCTGTCAAGAAAACATGTGAATTTCGAAAGATGTAGAATCACCAACCCTACAACCGTGAGAAATGTTAGTGGAACTCACACAGTCAACAGATTTGTAGAATTTAACCCTTTTCCGGAAATCCCCAACACATTTGCACAAATTTTCTTGATTTTCGATTTCCATCCCTTCTTTGACGGTCTCATAGGATATGAAACCATAAAGAATTGGAAAACTGACATAATTACTTCACAAGATGAACTTAGATTCCCTTTAGGCAAGGTGACTATGAAACGCAAATACCCTGAAGTGAAATCAATTTATTTAAATGCCCACGAATCTAAAGTAGTGAGCTTAGCAACAGAATGCGATGGAGATTTTTTTTAGATAAGGATGTCACGATGGATTCACATACTTTTATACATTTAGGATTGTACCGAGCAAAGAACGGATACGTTGAATTATACGTTACCAACTATGCACCTGAACCCCGCAAAATAAGTCTAACCTCTGACGTTGTGAACCTGGAAATAAATAATTTCGAGTGTAGCACACCAGAAGATAATCAATTTAGAGAACCAAACCTAAAGAGAACCCTACTCGAGCAGATTAGAACAGATCATCTAAATGCCGAAGAAAGGAGCAAACTCTTACAGGTTATAGACATGACGATGTATTTTTTATTAAAGGGCAGAAGCTTTTGTTTACGAATGCAATAAAACATACCATTCAAACGAAAGACGAACTACCTATTCACACGAAGTCGTACCGTTACCCTTTCTGCCATAGAGAGGAGGTAAAACGGCAGATTTCGGAACTATTAGATCAAGGTATTATTAGACCTTCTAATAGTCCTTGGACTTCGCCTGTATGGATAGTTCCAAAAAAATTGGACGCCTCAGGCAAGAAAAAGTGGAGGTTAGTGATCGACTACCGCAAACTTAATGAAAAAACGGTTGACGATCGCTACCCCATCCCCAATATAACCGATATCATAGACAAGCTAGGACGGTGCATGTACTTCAGCACCTTGGACCTTGCATCTGGCTTCCACCAGGTCGAAGTACACGAAAGAGACATTCCGAAAACAGCTTTCAGTGTCGAAAATGGGCACTATGAGTTTGTAAGAATGCCTTTCGGACTAAAGAATGCGCCATCCACGTTTCAACGTGTGATGGATAATGTTCTCAGAGAACACATTGGTATCATCTGCCAGTCCGCATCGTGCTCTCTTGCCGTGCGGATCTATTTGCTTTTTGCTTAAGGAAGTGTTACTACTACCTAAAGCTACAACAAATTTAAACAGCACTTTTCAGTGCTCAACCTGTAAAAATTTTCTACCTTGTTCAACTCCTCTTATTCCTCTTCGATCCTTGTTTGGACCCTACCCGAGGTAATCCTTCTTGGATATCGATTTGGAAAATTCCTCTTCGATCCTTCAGATTCTTATAGTAATCTGCTTGGAAGTCGATTTGGATAAAAATTTACTGCCGCCATGGCGCCTAAACGCAAAAGAAAGGGGCAAACTCTTGACCCCCCTTCTGATGAAATTAATTTGAGTAATCAATTTGATTTGCTCACGGATGATGAGAATGATCCATCATCCAAGAAAAATTCTAGTAAACTTTCCCGGCTTAATGCCAAGAAGGAAAAGATTCCCCCTATTGTGATAACCACTACCGATTTCCATGCTCTTCGCATGGAACTTTTGAATTTCGTGAAAGTTAAGTTTTCACTACAAATTGGACGTCGGGGTGAATGCCGTGTATTGGCTGAAACCTTGGACGGATTTAAATGTCTTCTCAAGTATCTTACTGAGAAGAAGCACAAATTTTTTACTTACGACACCAAAACTGAACGTGTGTTCAAGGTTGTCATGAAAGGACTGCCCAGTGGTGAATCCCTGGATCAGATCAAAGATGAACTGGCAAAATTACTTGGAGTTGTGCCACTCCAAGTAATCAAAATGAAAATGAAATCCCGTCCTGGCGATTCGCGCAACGGGATTTCTAATGATTTTTATTTAGTTCACTTCAAGTCTAGTGAACTAAACAACCTTAAGGCCTTAGAAAAAGCTAGCCTTATGCTCCATGTCCGAGTGAAGTGGGAACACTTCAGGAAGACTGGAGGAAATTTCCAAAACCTCACTCAGTGCCGTAAGTGCCAGGGATGGGGCCACGGAACTAAAAATTGCTACATGCCAGCTAAATGCATGAATTGTGGTGATTCCTCTCACGCAAAGGACGACTGTCCTGTGAAGGAAGATCCTAAGAAATTTAAATGTTCAAATTGTGGTGAAAACCACAAATCCAATTTTTGGGAATGTAAGACTCGCAAAGCGATCCTACAATCTCGTTCTAACCGACAGGTAGGAAACGCTCCACGTTTCCGAACAGGTACAAATTCCTCTGCTGTTAACAACGGTCAGCGAGGAACAAATTCTACATTCGTACCCGTAGGTACAAATATCACCCCAGCTTCAAATGTTTCATCTGTACCTACTCCCCTTGCTGCTAACAATGTTCAGCGAGTTAATGGAGCTACCTATGCTGCTATTGCAGCGGGTAGAAATCAAAATACTAACCAACGTTCTAACGGAAATTTTGACAATTTTGACTTAGGAAGCATTACTGCTCCTAAAATGGAATTTTTACAGAATTCATTAATTGACATGATTTCTGATATGCTTAAATCTAACTCCATGTTTGATGCTATTCAAACTGGAGTAAAATTTGCTAATAATATTGTCATGACTTTAAAATTCAGTAATGGATTTTAAAGCATTAAACATTTTAAATTGGAATGCTCGATCTCTTAAAGATAATGAAGACGAGCTATTTAATTTTTTGAGAGTTCATAACGTGCATATTGCCGTTATAACTGAAACGTTCCTTAAACCTGGCCATAAGGTTAAGAAGGACTCAAATTATTTAATTTATAGAAATGATCGTCTTGATAAACCCTGTGGTGGCGTTGCCATCATTATTCATAGACGAATCAAACACAAAATACTTTCTTCATTTGAAACCAAAGTTTTTGAAACTTTGGGAGTTTCTGTTGAAACAAAATTTGGACAACTTACGTTTATAGCTGCCTATTTGCCATTCCAATGCGTAGGCCAGCAAAAGAATTTTCTCAAGGGTGACCTTCAGAAACTTACCCGTCATAGGTCTAAATTCTTCATTATTGGTGATTTTAATGCAAAACACCGCTCATGGAATAATGCTCAAAGCAATTCCAATGGTAATATTCTGTTTGATGATTGTTCTGCAGGTTATTACACTATTCAATATCCAAACAGCCCAACATGCTTTTCTTCTGCAAGAAATCCTTCAACTATTGATTTGGCCTTAACTGATTCATGTCATCTTTGTAGCCAATTGGTTACCCATGCTGACTTCGGTTCTGATCACCTTCCAGTAACTTTTGAAATATCCCAAGAAATAATTTCTAATCCCAACAGCTTTACTTTCAATTACCATAGGGCTGATTGGGAGCAATATCGAACATTTATGGAATATAACTTCGATCCAAACATTCCTTTGCAAACCAAAGATGAAATTAATTATGCTCTTGAATCTCTGACTACTTCTATAGTTGAAGCAAGAGCTGCCTCAGTACCAAAATGCGAGGTTAAATTCGATTCAATTATAATAGACGATGATCTTCAGCTCTTGATCCGTCTTAAAAATGTCCGTAGGAGACAATTTCAAAGAACACGCGATCCTGCCATGAAAGTTATCTGGCGGGATTTGCAAAAACAAATTAAAAAGCGATTCTCTGCCCTGAGGAACAAAACTTTTGAAAATAATGTTTCTAAATTAGACCCGAGTTCAAAACCCTTTTGGAAACTCACAAAAATTTTGAAAAAACCTCAAAAGCCAATTCCAGCGCTTAAAGAAGGTGGTAAAATTTTGATCACAAATTTGGAAAAAGCTCAGAAACTTGCTAAGCAATTCGAGAGTTCCCATAATTTAAGTTTGGGTCTTACTAGTCCTATTGAGAATCAGGTTGCTGGGGATTTTCTGAATATTTTCTCTCGGGAAAATATTTTTGATGATTCCTGGGGGACTGATTTGGACGAAGTAAGGTCTATAACTAAAAAAAATCAAAATATGAAAGCTCCAGGTGATGATGGAATTTTCTATATCCTCATCAAAAAACTCCCAGAGAGTACCTTGTCTTTCTTGGTAAAATTATTTAACAGATGTTTCCATTTGGCATACTTTCCTGATAAATGGAAAAATGCAAAAGTTGTTCCAATTTTGAAGCCGGATAAAAATCCAGCTGAAGCTTCTAGCTACCGTCCAATAAGTTTGCTTTCTTCAATAAGTAAACTTTTTGAAAAAATAATTTTGAATAGAATGATGCTTCACATCAATACGAACTCAATTTTTGCAGATGAGCAGTTTGGATTTCGCCATGGGCATTCAACTACTCATCAACTCTTGAGAGTTACCAATTTAATTCGTTCAAACAAATCTGAAGGCCACTCAACTGGAGTTGCTCTTCTAGACATAGAAAAAGCATTCGACAGTGTTTGGCATGAAGGTTTGATTGCTAAATTGAAAAAGTTTAATTTTCCACTTTACATTATGAAATTAGTTCAAAATTATTTAACTGACAGAACTCTGCAGGTAAATTATCAAAATTCCAAATCTAATCGACTACCTGTTAAAGCAGGAGTTCCTCAGGGTAGCATTCTTGGGCCTATATTGTATAACATTTTCACTTCGGACCTCCCTGATTTGCCTCAGGGTTGCCACAAATCTTTGTTCGCTGATGACACAGGCATTTCCGCTAAAGGAAGAAGTCTTCGTGTTATTTGCAGCAGACTTCAGAAAAGTTTAGATATTTTCTCTTCTTATTTACAAAAATGGAAGATTTCTCCCAACGCTTCCAAAACTCAACTTATAATATTTCCACATAAGCCTAGGGCTTCCTTTTTGAAACCTAGTAGTAGTCACATAGTCACTATGAACGGAGTTCCAATTTCCTGGTCAAACCAAGTGAAATATCTTGGATTAGTTCTTGACCAAAAATTAACTTTTAAAGATCACATTGAGGGCATTCAAGCCAAATGTAACAAATATATAAAATGTTTGTATCCTCTTATAAACAGGAAATCCAAACTTTGCCTGACGAATAAACTTCTAATATTTAAACAAGTTTTTAGACCGGCCATGCTTTACGCCGTGCCAATATGGTCTAGTTGTTGCACTACCAGGAAAAAAGCACTTCAAAGGATTCAGAACAAAATTCTGAAGATGATTTTGAAGTTGCCTCCCTGGTACAGTACAACCGAAGTACATAGAATTTCGAATGTTGAGACTTTAGCACAAATGTCCAACAAAATAATTAATAATTTCCGGCAAAAATCGTTACAATCCTCAATTGCAACGATTAATTCCCTTTATACTTAGATAAGATTTAGGTTTAGTTATTTAGTTTTAAGCTATCAATTGTTATACTGACATGCAGGTTTAAAAAACCTGTTTAAAATACTGAATTGCCAAGACAGGAACAATGTAAAAACACTTAGATATATATCATAACAATTAAGGCTGGTAAGTTACTGTAGTAACTGGAGCACCTAGGTTAAAAATGAAATGTAATTTATTTAGAATTTGGAACAAATAAAGAGTTAAAAAAAAAAAAAAAAAAAAAAAAAAAAAATTGGTATCATCTGTTTAGTGTACATGGATGATATCATCGTTTTTTCATCCAGTTTGACAGAGCACATCGATAATTTGTCAAAAATTCTTAGGACTTTGCAAAAACACAATTTGAAGATACAATTGGATAAGAGCGAATTCCTGCAAAAGGAAGTTGCTTTCTTAGGCCACATTGTGACTTCAGAGGGCGTTAAGCCAAATCCAGATAAAATAAAAATAATAAAAGAGTGGCCATTGCCTTCAAATGAAAAGGAGTAACGGGGATTCCTAGGTATCCTAGGATATTACCGTAAATTTATAAAGGACTTTGCGAAGATTGCCAAGCCTTTAACGAACGCTCTGAGAAAAGGTGAAGAAATTTCCCATTCGAAAAAATTTATCGATGCTTTTGAGAATTGTAAAGCTATTTTATCAAGTAGCAACATACTTCAGTACCCCAATTTTTCAAACCCGTTCATTCTCACTACAGACGCCTCTAATTTTGCAGTTGGCGCTGTTTTATCACGGGGTATCATTGGAAAAGATGAGCCCATAGCCTTTGCCTCGCGAACTTTGAACAAATCCGAGGAAAAGTACTCAGCCATAGAAAAGGAACTATTAGCTGTAGTATGGGCGTGAAAATATTTCCGCCCGTATCTGTACGGAAGGAAATTCATACTCTATACGGACCATAAGCCTCTAACTTATGAATTGAACTTGAAAGACACCAACAACAGACTTGTTCATTGGCGTCTTTCACTTAGCGAATTTGACTATGAAATCCGCTACCGTCCTGGTAAACAGAACGTAGTAGTTGATGGTCTTTCTAGAATTCGCAACGAACTGAACGTTAACGAAAATATTCCATCCGATGACGACACGAGTATCGAAGATGCTGATTCAAGCAGTGGAGATACTGAGCCTGATGAACAAACCGTCCATTCTGCAGAAACAGATGATTCGGAGTTCATAAAGTGCACTGAACAACCGGTGAACGCATATAGCAACCAAATTATTCTAAAAATAGGACCTGATGAATCAGACAATTACGAACAAATCTTCCCGAGGGTATACAGAAGAACTATTACCAGAGTAGTTTTCGGACTACCCATCATATTCAAAATTTTCAAAGAATATTTAGATCTGAGAAGGACGAATTGTATTTATTGTCCTGAAAACCTCATGAACTTAGTGCAAACCGTTTACAAAAATCATTTAAGCAGAGCACGTGTATTCAAAATTTTCCTTTCACAAAAACTGCTAATCTATCTGAGAACCCCCGAAGAACAAAATTTAATTATAGAACAGATACATGATCGATTGTGAGGTATCTGGGAAAACAATGAGGAGATCACAAGAAGATTTTACTTTCCAAGAACGAAAGCTAAAATCAGAACGTATATAAAACTTTGTGATACTTGCCATATTTAAAAACAAATACGACAGACACCCCTATAAAATCGAATTAGGAACTACACCGAACCCAAACAGACCTCTCGATATAGTACACATTGATATATTCATTGCAGAAAAGATGTGTTTCCTTTCTGCAATTGATAAATTTTCGCGATACGCTACACTAATTCATATTAAATCACGAAATATCACAGACATAAGAAAAGGATTAACAAAATTCATCAGAACCTTTGGAATACCGAAACTGATAATATGCGATAATGAGCCGGGATTGAGATCCGTCGAGGTGCGTGGACTTCTCCACAATCTCAACGTAGAAATTTTTTTACACCACCAAATCATAGTAAGAGTAATGGGTTGGTGGAACGATACTCTACTAAATATTGGAGAAATTTTTAGGTGCATCAAACCTAACTTTGAAGGATTGAGCACAAAAGAGATTTTTTATATTGCCTGTGCTCAGTATAATAATACTGTTCACTCAGCAATTAAATTAAAGCCTAGAGAAGCTTTCAAAGACTTGAAAGACCATGAAGAAAGACCTCTTTACATGGAACTGTTCATAAAGGCAAGAGATAAGATTTTCGACGAAATTATTTTAGCACATGACAAGACACAAAAAAGGAATTTGGAATATCACAATAGGAAACGTGAACCAGCACCAGATCTTGCTCCAGATCAGGATGCTTTTAAGAAGGTTCAAGGCATTAAACGAAAGACAAAACCAGTGTATTTGCCTGTTAGAGTTGCTGAAAACAAGGGTAGATTACTTGTAGACGGCTATGGCCGGGAAGTTCGCAAAGAGAATGTTAAACGGATCTAATAACTTTTTATTTTCAGAATGGATAAAAAATTTGAAGACGAGATAGGGTTAACTACCCCATTTCCGGCCTATTAAGCACAACCCGCACTTAGTCTTTCTTAATCTAGCGCAGTTTAGTACCAAACGGAATGTTATTATTACTGATAGATTCCAAATTCATTTACCTTTCAGTACGTACCGTAAGATTTGATAAAGAGAAACCAATCGTTGAGATATTGACAAAAGTCTAACACTGCTTCTTGACGCCAAACTCGGCCTACGGATTCTAAACTCGGCCTAACGCATTGAAACGCCATTGAAAAGCCACTGAATTCACTTCGGCCTATCGGATGAAGATAAAAAAAGATTCGGTCCGAGCGCTTCTTTTGATTTTAAGAATAATGGATGCAAAGCTTCATACCGCGCGTTCTAATTGACTTCGTTCGGTAGCTTATTAACTAATGTATCGTAACAAACACATAATTGACTTGTTAACTCTGAAATCATGGATTTATTTGAAGTTTTCTGCTCGATAGGCCCAAAATGGGCGATTAGGCTGAAGTAGTTCTCTACCCTACTTTTCAGTCTGTGTTTTGCTCAGATTGTAGGGCTAAGGAAAACACTAGAAAGAAAAACCACAAAACAGTCAAAAGAAGCAGCCGCAGCGTGGCTTAAAATAGGTGAAAGCCTATACGAATTAGCCTGTGCAGCAGCGGTTAGGAGCCACATTAGTAGGGAATCAACTGATTCCTTGGTAATGTTAATGGACGACGTGCGCAACCACCTGCAGCGCACTAGCGTAACGAAATAATTCTTATATACACCTAATACCCCTTTAACATCTAAGAGATGAACTAGCCTCAGGCTAAAAATCTCTAAAATAAAGGAAAAAAAAAAAAAAAACCCTTTAACATCTCCAATATACTAACAAATTATCAGCAAGTAAAATAATAATAATGCTTTATAAAAATATCATTACAGAAAAGACACGATGAACCCACACTGGACAACTTTCATTTTCCTTATATCCACATTCTTCGCCCTTTCCCATCCTACATCCATCCAAATCCATGATATTTATCACCAACAACGCAGGAGCGTTGATTCTCCAAAGGGGGGAGGGAAGGATTATCACCGGGTATGACAGAGTATTGCACATAATAGATTTCCATCAATTCGAATTTTCGTTGTCAATTATCGAGAACGTAGTAGGACAGCTTGTAAACTCCTCCAGTGATCTTTCAAAAATAATCCAAATGAAGCTTAGAGAAATTAAATTTATTTTAAATACGTTACACGAAAAACCACAGAGAAACAAACGAGCCATAAACATGCTAGGAAGTGCGATAAAATTTATTACCGGAAATCTAGACTCAGAAGATTTGAATTTAATAAATACAAACCTAGACGACCTTAGAAAAACTGGAAATGTACTGATTAGACAAAACAACAGACAAATAAAACTCAATTCAAAATTCGAAAATAGATTAAATCTCATCAATAATGAGATAACAAATCAAAAACATACCTTACAGAAAATTCTTAACGACAACGATTATGTTATCACAGAAAATCAGAAAATATTTATTATTTTCCAATTAGATGCCTTCCTAGAAACATTAAAATCTATAGAATATTCCATAATACTTGCAAAAATCAATATCATTAGCAAACTTATATTGTCACCAAAGGAAATTGAGGTCATAGCTCAGGAGATAGCAAGCCAGGGATTACAAATTCAAGATTTAGGCGACGCCAGCAACTATCTGTCAACGACCGTCTTTTACCGAGGATCATCACTTATCATCAGCGTTAATATTCCACGACTCCTTCCAACAACGTATAGAAAAGTCATCATCGAGCCTCTACCCATGGTAAACCGAACAGTCAAGATGTCCCACGATGTAGCATTCATCAACAAACAAGAAATATAGGCAATTATTTCTCAGTGCCAAGAATACATCAAATTTACTATCTGCGAGAGAAAACAGCTGGTCGACATATTCAACAACACCTGCGAAGCTCCATTACTACGGGAACAGCATGGGCAATGCGATCTATCGGAAAAACATTCGTCAACAGAAATCAAGCTGATAGCCCCAGGCACGCTGTTGGTGATAACCGTTCACCAAGACGTAACCATCAACAGCACATGTGGCGAAAATACCAGAAAGTTGACCGGAATACATCTGATAGCATTCCATAATTGTTCCTTGTATGTAAAAGGCGAACTCTATGAGAATTTTGAGTTCGAATTCCATCATCCATCAATTCTACCGCTATAACCCATCAAAATCAAACCACTCCAAGTTGACCGACATGTGAACCTCTCAAAGTTGCACGAATTCAACATACGTAACAGACAATACCTGGAAAAATTAGAATTCAAACATAACATCGGAACCATATCGTTCAGCGTCATTATCATCCTCTTAGCAGCACTTTTAAGTTTTGGAATCATCAAATACCGACGATTCATCAAACTGGAACATTGCTCGGGACGATCAATTCTTATGGGGGAGCAGTTAAACACGAACCTTCCCCGGACTTATCCTCTGGAGGGCCGCCTGACGCAGTTAAAGGAGTATGCGCCCGCATCGAGATAGCGCAGTCAGCACCAACGCAGCAGGATGACACCTTGCCAGACCCAGGAATTCCAGCCAGTCGGACAACGTGACGATCGGACCATCGTTGCTAGGTGCCAAGTTAGCACTTTTAGGGCAAAAGGCAAGGCAGTTAGGTCTTTGATTAAAACTGAATAAATCACTTCGTATCCAGTAGTCAGACCGTGTAGTTCGTGTGTTCTTTTTTTTTTTAAAGAACATCCCGATAGATGAAAACTTAAGTCGTATATCAAGGTTGAGCGGTTGTCGTACAGTTCCCCCCAGCCTGTACCGTGAGAGTTAAAATCTCCCAAGATCAACCATGGCTCCGGCATAGCCGTGCAGATATCCGCGAAACTTTGACGAGAGATCGCGGTTCTCGGTGGAAGATATACTGAGGCAATACTGAGGCATTTACCTCGAATGTTAACCTGACATGCAACTACTTCAATGCCTGTCACCGAAGGCAGATCGATTCTGTAGAAGGAATGGAGCTTGATGATCCCCATAAGCACCCCTCCATACGAATCTGCGCGGTCAAGGCGAATAATGTTGAAATCGTGGAAAGCAAGATCGTTGTCTGAAAAGAGCCATGTTTCTCAAAGGGAAAATGCATTAGAAAGTGTAAACCCCTTGCTGCTCAGTGGGAAAAGGGATCAACAGGGTCGGAAGAGGAACAACGATACACCACTCTCGCTCATCAAACGGCTATCATGAAGAACTCACAACTTTAAGGAAGTATCCATAAATAGGGCAACGGGATTAGCAATGGCAGATAACTGTACCATGATTTTTATGCTCAAAAGCCGCAGTGTAAAACATTCATTAAATAACCGCAAAGGGAGGGAGGCATGAAGACTCCTTTCGAGTCCGGAAGAACGAAGCAAACACAAAAGGTAGTGAAAACATTAAACAGTATGAAAAGTCACCAAGATATACGCTTACATTATGCTATATTCAAAAGTTTTGGTGTATACAGAAATATGGATAGATTTTATAGCTTAAATCTAGATTTGTGACGTCACATACTACTACTTGCGGTTTGTTTTGGTGGTGTGGGCGATTATGGCTAGTGTGCGGCGATCTTGCTGGTACGGTTGCAACGGTAGGTCAACCGGTGTGGGGCAGCTGTGATGCGACCGGTGCGTGGGAGTACCGATAGTGGTGCTGGTGCTTGGTAGCGGTGGTGTAACCGGTGAGGGGGGGACACCGATGGTGATGCTGGTGCGTGTGGTGCGACCGGTGCGAGGTCTGCTATGGTGATGCTGGTGCGTGGCAGCAGTAGTACGACCGGTGCGCTGATAATTTGGGCTTATCGGCGCCACAAACCGGGAGTATGTGAGAATCACGGAACTGTTGCAGCAGATTCACTCACGGGGCATGCAATTTCCACCGGGTCATGCAGGTGATCAATCCAAACGTATAATAATACAGCCAGAGGGGGATGAAAGCATGCCAGATCCAACGTGGTTCTTCCTCAAAATGGCCGCGCCTACGGTCCGTCCTTTGACCGTCAGTGGAAACGATGGCCGTTGTATCCGAACAAAGCTGTCGAAACAAAAGAAAAAGGCCCTTTTGTGGACCTTTTTCTTACAGATGACAATGTTCCGTGACAGAGAGAGGAGATTATGAAAGAGTGAAGGTCTTGTTTTATTTTGTTCGGGTTGACCAGTGTTTTTTCGCGTGATTTGTTAATGAATAATCAGTGAAAGTGGTCTAAATTGTTCCTATTTCGAAGAAGAGATGAGTGATATTATTATCTTAGCTTAGTTTCACTGTAATGGAGAGAAATTTTAAAAGGAAGACGAGTGATTGTGCTTCGAGCAAAATGGCGCACGGAAAAATACAGCGTTGGTTTTCGTGCAGTCGGAGGAAAAGAGCTGTAAATCTGGTTACCACATTGGGACGAATAGATACCATCATTCTGACATATGATGAGACGATCTTTCTGTCATATGATGAGACCTATGATGGAAGGCAATAATATGTTCTAAGGAGATTACTGATATTCTTGGATATTAGTAGCAGGGGTAAGTATATTATGGTAGAATGGTAAGTGTATATAAAACAAGGTACGTATTAGAACTCAGCGAAAAATGAAGAGAAATCTAGACAAACAATTCAATGGGTCCTTTCTGCACGCAGAAAAAAATATTTTAAACGTAATAATATTTGACGTAAAATCAATAAGAAATTCATTTTGTTTTGGCTGCAAAAAGAAATCATTATTGTTTCAACAATCCAGTATTTTTGTTTCTAAAAACCCATGGATTGTTAAATCAAAAAGAAAATCTTTTAGAATTTACAAGAGCTTTCATGGTTTTGACGTAAGCTGTCAAATTTGGCAGCTGGGTTAACAACAAAAATATGTTTGTTTTTAAAAGAGATTTCTTGTTGATTCAATCTGACAATTCACGCAGTAGAAATAAAAATGTGTTTATTGATGTAAAAATAATATGGCAATTTTTTTTATGTTTCGTTTTCATTTTGAAACAAAATTGCAGAAATTGTAATTGAATTTCTGCCCCCGGTTCATGAGTTGATGGGTCGATATGTAGGGTCCAGATGTGGGAGCTGCCTTCCTGGCGTCGGGAGCATTGGTACTCAGTACGGAAAACAAGATCGACGGAAAAAAATAAAGGAAAAAAAAAACAGAAAAATTGATTATATTTATTACCTGCAGCTCGAATTGCAGCATACTTACTTAACTCAAGTCTCAAGATTTTCGAAAATCTTGCACTTATTTCCCGAAATTTACAATTAAAAACAATACTTACGTGGAACGCGTAAGTATTGTTATTGTTTACATTTTTGTTCGGGTGAAAACGAGGGAATGGTTGGTATTTATTTTTGCTTTAATGGCCCAGAGAATGGACACAGCAAATAAATGCTAAATTAAAATTAACTATTGTTGGCTTAATAATAGAATATTGTTATTTTTACAATAGTTGCATTTGAAAAGTGGCTGATTAAAACAAAAAGAATCCTATTTTGAATTTATATGAATAAGTATTATTGAAACAACAAAAAGCAATATAATTTCAACTGGAATTGTTTGCTTAAATACAATTAAAGATTTTTTTGGTTCAATACAAACAATTTTCTGTCCGTGTGCATTGATCGATTCTCTTTAGCAACAATATCTTTAGTTAATAACTCAGCTGCAAAACCTTTTCCTAGTGTACTTGACGTTCTGAACGCTATAAAAGAATCTATAAAAAGGGGTGGATATTTGTTTGCAAGAGTTTGTATGCGTCTTAAACGGGAACGAGCATGTGTTTTTGGAGTTTGGAGGCAATTTTCTCTGGTACATCGCTTAGAATTGCACAAGGCAATAGTTTGACACCAAAAACGAACCCTTTTGCAAAACGCCCTGCCCAAGAATGAGAGGATTGACGATAATTTGTCAGGTTTCATTCTACAGTTGCTTTTGTTATCTTCAAAGTTGTTTATATCAGAATCGTAGTATTGGCACACAGACAAACATACATAACACATTGAATATTTCTTACTGTAAAACATCGTTACTAAAACATTACCACCATCTGTTGAGTACACTGTCGTGGGTAGTACGATGAATAGATGGCGGTAGTGTGTAAACGTCAAACGTAAGGGAATTGGCTATGCGCACAAACGAAGTGACAGACGACTTACTGGCGAAGAAATCCATTAAAATAATGTGGTTCACTGTAATAGAATTTTCTTAAAAGCTTGTGCCATCTTCCACCAGATGGGTTAGTTTTTTTTTGTTTTGATTTGAACAAAGTTGATTTTGTGTACAATGATTCTTTGACAGTGTGCAAAGAGTGCGTATCATTTTGTCATTTTTTTATGCATTTCAGTTTTGAGTAGAGTGAAAGAGATAGAACCAAAATATTCTAGTACATTTGGTGAAAATGCTAGTTCAATTCAATAGTAGTGTTGCCATGTGGTTCAATCCAGTAGTAGTGGTGTTGCCATGTGGTACACTGAAAAATTGCAATAGAGGGTTAGTCACCAAAGTTTTCGAGCCGCTCCGTCTGTCACTACGTTTGTACTATGCGTGTCACAGGTGACCAACTAAAATACTTTTAAATTGACTGTTGGATGCTTGTTCGATTAACAACTTACGAGTGTTATGTATGCTTGTCTGTGATTGGCATATAATTTTAATTTTGAGGTTGATTTTGTAATTGTTTGATAGATAGTTTACCCGAATTGAAACACTGAGTTGTATAAACTCGACGAATCATATCTTGAATATAGTAGTAGTTACAGTGTTGCATGATCTAACAACCACTGTCTACAACTAGTGTTGGAGGGGCCGCAGGGTTGATTACGGGTCAAGGCTAACATAACTCTAACACTAAAATGATCCCGAAACTAACGCTCATGCATTGCATTTTGCTGTCAAATTTGGCAGCTGGGTCATCAACAAAAATATGTTTGTTTTTAAAAGAGATTTCTTGTTGATTCAATCATATCTATTTTATGAAGTCTGACAATTCACGCAGTAGAAATAAAAATATGTTTATTGATTCAAAAATCCGGAGTGATTTGAGATTTGGGCGTGATTACTTTTGAAAACAAACACGTCAATCACTGATTTCTCTTGAATAAAAGCTCAATCTCACAAACAAACTAGGGTTACGGTATGTAATGTGGGTCTAGTCCTTTCATTCGGCCTATCACGCAAATAAATAATTAATTAAGGAATATTACACAAAAAATAAGGAAAATATTGATCACTGATGATTGATAAATGTGTACCACACACAAATCAATTTATATCACAACATTTCAATACATTTCCAGCTCTCGTAAGTAATAAAACTGGTTGAGAATATCACTCTGTTCGGAGTTTTTAGCCGCCATGACTTCTAAGGTTAAGATGGGAAGGTTGCACTGACGATCATCAAATGGCCTGATTATGGCATTTATTGAATGGAATTACCTGATAATACACACTAGACGTAAAACTCACAGTTACTGTTTGAATATTTTATGTTTATTTTAATTGTTTAACAACGTTTTCACAAGTAAATCATGGACCCAACTTTAGGGACACATTTCTTTTCTATGTTCCTAACTTTGGCCCATGAAATTCATTTGACAGCATATAGCAATAAGAGTAACGTCAACAATGTGGTTTGCATTTGGATGATAAGGAACGAACAGGAAGGGAGATTTTTTCTGCCAAATCTGTATAATGAACATCACAATGTTTTGATTTAGATATTCTGCGGTCGAAAGACGATAAGCGAAATTTTTAATTTTTAATTTTTAACTTGAGTGATTTAATGTAGTTTTCGTAAAATTTTCTCTAAGAAATGTTTTGAGGAATGAAGAGTATTAAGTTAACAGTGATAGTGATAAAAAAAAATACATAAGAAAACGTTACCAAGAGCGTTTTTTTTGAGAATCAAACAGGATAGGACGAAGTTGCATCCATAAATAGACCCAATTTGGGGACAATAGACCGATATTACATACATTTCCCTGGTGAGTTTTTGTCTTAAAAAAAGTAAGTTTTTCAACTTTTTGCGGTTCCTGATAGCAAACGACATGATAAGCATATCTAAGCATACCATTTAGCAGTAGAATATCGTTTGCAGGTAAATTAATTGATGAGTTATGATTAAAAACGTAATCTATGGCTGCATATTAGACCGAGGTTAGGGACGTATACCCTATACCAAATAATAGAGGAATCATTCCTCTACTTCATAGTGTTATTAATTTTCGGGATTGAGCTTTTATTCGCGAGAAATCGGTGATTGACGTATTTGTTTACAAATGCAATTACGCCCAAATCTCAAATCACTCCGGAAATAATATGGCAAATTTTTTTATGTTTTGTTTTCTTTTTCACTGATCATGCTTCGGAAGGGAAGTAAAGCCGTTGGTCCCCAGTTAATTAGTTGATGGGTCGATATGTAGGGTCCAGGTGTGGGAGCTGCGTTCCTGGCGTCAGGAGCATTGGTACTCAGTACGGAAAACAAGATCGACGGAAAAAAAATCAAGGAAAAAAAAATCAAGGAAAAAAATAGAAAATTGATTATATTTAGCAACTGCAGCTCGAACTGCAGCATACTTACTTACCTCAAGTCTCAAGATTTTCGGAAATTTTGCACTTATTTCCCAAAATTCACAAGTTTTGTTATTGTTTACATTTTTTCCGGGTGAAAACGAGGGAATGGTTGGTAGTTATTTTTGCATTCATGGCCCAGGGAACGGACACAGCAAATAAATGCTAAATTAAAATGAACTATTGTTGGATTAATAATAGAATATTGTTATTTTTACAATAGTTGCAGTTGAAAAGTGGCTTATTAAAACAAAAATAATCCTATTTTGAATTTATATGAATAAGTATTATTGAAACAACAAAATGCAATATAATTTCAACCGGAATTGTTTGTTTAAATACAACTAAAGTTTTGTTTGGTTCAATGCAAACAATTTTCTGTCCGTGTTAGCGCCCCTCGGTGTCACTTTGTATGGGAGCGAGCTGTCAGTTTGTTAGTTTAGTGTCAAACAGTGAAGTTATTATTTTGCTTTAAATCTTGATTTAAAAATCGAGATGAAAGTGTGTGGGTTCGAAAAAAATATCGCTGTGCTCAGAAAACGAAGCTCTTTCAGATGATATATAAAAACCGATATATTTTTCAAAATTAAAGAACCCAATTGAAACATTGAACGTTGCGTGAAAGTGGAACTTAATGAAGACCTAAGTACTTTTTCGTAGCTTTTAGTTTTCGGATTTGAAAGATTGTCGGTTACAGTGGCCTGCTTACTGAGCAGAAAAACGCGGTCCCAGGTCCTTACATATCAAAGAGATTTATGGTAAAATCGCTTGTGTATCGTGTATTTTGCGAAACTCGTTGTTGTCGTTGGTTCCGGGTTACGGTAACGGTATTATGTGATATGAGGGGCTCGGTGGCCTTAGAGCAACCGTTTTTGCTTACTGAGCAGAACATCATGAGTCTAATCTCAGGCCCATCCACATTCAAGATTCGTCAATCGTTTTATTTGTTAATACAATTACATGGTAATAACAGCAACTCGATGATTAAAAAGGAGCTCGTTCGCCTAGTGGCAAACGTTTTTGCTTACTGAGCAGAAGACCGTGGGTATAGTCCCAAGCACCTTCGCGTTATATGATCGTTAGGACATCAATTCAGCTCATCGTTTACCAAAACGAACCCTGCTGCAAACCCAACCCTCTTATCCAACATCCCAGTGATTCCTCGTGGAAGTGTAGAGGTGTTCTCGGCTTCCATCAAAGCGAGTGTCATGTCAACACAATCCTTCCCATTCCTTTCTTGACCTGTGTTCGGGCGCGGCCGGCGCTGGTATTGCCTAATTTAAGATCACCAGTTTTTACACATTGAGGATGATTGCTAGTCCCAAGCATCGTCTATTGGTTCTCTGTGTAATTACAGCTGATCTGGCAATAACAGAGTAGCAACCGTGGGCGGTCAATCAAGCTCAAGCAAGCTCAAGCTCAAGCTCAAGATGACAATGTTCCGTGACAATGAACATTCAACGTAGATGACAATAGGTCACACACTTTTAGCTTTAGCGTATCAACTCATTTTAACTTTAGGTCAGTACTAACTTTACTAACACGTTTTTACACGCACTCGACCCTATAACTGGAAAACCAAACACAATGATTAACAATTTCACTACCGTTTCGCCCTTTCAGCGAACTTACGAGACTAGCACGGCGCGCACTGAGACTATTCCCGAGTGCGGTCAAGAATGCAATGGAATTTACTCCTGCTAACAAGCCAAGCAAGACCGACAAAACCATGTCCTACGAACGAACCCGAATTTCGCCATATTTACTTTTTTAATTTACCTGCATTGCCTCTCCCCTCGCCCCGTCTACAGACAACCTCTTCGGCTGAGAGTCTATGACAGCAAATTCGATGAGAGTGAGTGGTGCCGTGGGAGACTGGAAAGGTAGGGGAAAGTGAGCAGTTGCAGCGGAGTAGGATTTTGGTCGCACTTCTCAAGTAAACTGTTATACAACTGTCTTGCGATGGAGTCGCAAGCCCTATTTTTGAAATCATCGGTTACAAAAGTGAGTTGTTAACTAAAAATAATGTGTCAAGTTTAAGCATGAGTTCCACTGAAGAACAGAGATCAGTGGACCACATTCGGAGAGTTATCCATCAAAGGATATGGTCGATGCAAGGAAGGACCACCTAGAAGCTAGTTGCTTCAAAAGAGTTTTCACCATTGGCAGCACTAAATTAATAATGCTCCTCGTTGAGTCAGAGATATTGAATATACTGAAGAAGCTATCCACAATACCAGAAAACGTGAACATGGGAGCATGTTCTTGTTGATTATTTAACTGATTTTCTGGCCGAAAAACTGGAACATCTGGGGTTGTTTTTTGCTCGTTTTCTCGTATTGCCTTTAAAGACAAACGAACTACCCTCACCGACCTCTGAGTCAGAGTCTAGATCATCAACTGGTAAAATGGAGAACGTATTACTGCTTTTTGGTGTGGTCTGAGATGATGAAGCGGTATTCTTCAAGAGTTCTGCTATCGTTCTCTTGGAGCGAGCTTGCAGATACCGCTTAATTTTGTCTCCCTGCTGTTTATACCACGGAGAACAAATTATAGCAGACACAATTATTTTTCCGGTCAAAATAACTATATTGTTCAATTGTTTTAGAGATAACCCGAAACTATAGTTGATTTGACTATATATAGAGGGCAACAACTATAGTCCATAGTTGGCTCCTCGGTTGGCTCAACTATATTTTTCAGTAGATGAACAAACGTCAAACTCCAAAATACAACTATGCTTTAGTTGATTCAAGAAAACTATTGTTAGGAAAGCAACATTTTACAATGTTTATTAAACGAACTGCTCTTCATTATCGACATATCAAGGAAGTTTGTTTTGCTTCTTTATCGATCTCAAAAACACAACTGCAAAATCATAAAAAAAAGTGACCAACAACATTCAACTTAGATTTGAACCGTGTTCATCTGCGTGAGAGCCAGCTATCTTATCGCCTGCTCTACGCATCACAAGTTAAAAGTGTGTGGATTTATGATGATCACTTGAAACCAAAGTATATAAATAAATTACATTTGGCGGTTGTTATAATTGATCAAAGTTATAGTTGAATTGAGTATAAGATGAACAGTTGAATCTATTAGGTAGATATGATTGAGTTGACGGTCGAATTAATGTTGAAATAACTATAGGTTTCTTTCAAATAACAATATTTTTCCATGTGAAAGTAACTATTAGGATTGTTATCTTAACTTAACGAATTTGTTCTCCGTGATATGCTTATTGAGTAGGCCTTAAGTTTTCTACTAACGTAGCATTAACCTGGTTTAAATAAAATGCCCCATTTGCAAAATGGTTGAAATGATTGTTAAGATAACAATCCTAATAGTTACTTTCACATGGAAAAATATTGTTATTTGAAAGAAACCTATAGTTATTTCAACATTAATTCGACCGTCAACTCAATCATATCTACCTAATAGATTCAACTGTTCATCTTATACTCAATTCAACTATAACTTTGATCAATGCCTCAAATCACAATAGTGCCCGAGATTAACTCCCTAGAAAACTCGAAGTGGCAGTGAAAGTGTCTATGATTTGTGGACGCTGAACCATACTCACACGAAAGTCTCGAGGAAGTTGTGGAAATGGAAACCCTTCACGTTCCAGTTGACTCGCTCTCCAGCAAAAATACTGGAGCATATCCCAAGAAAAGTTATCGCCCACAACCCTCTCCCCCACCATCTCCTCCTCGTCCACCTGCACCCCCTACACCATTTCCCCCGAAAATCTCTGCGCTAAAGGCTTACCCAGAAGCACAAACGAAGTGACAGACGACTAACTGGCGAAGAAATCAATTAAAATAATGTGGTTCGCTGTAATAGAATTTTCTTAGAAGCTTGTGCCATCAGCCACCAGATGGGCTAGTATTTTTGTTTTGATTTGAACATAGTTGATGTTGTGTGCAATATGATCTTTGACAGTGTGCAAAGAGTGTATTATTTTGTCATTTTTTATGCATTTCAGTTTAGAGTAGAGTGAAAGAGATAGAACCAAAACATCATAGTACATTTAGTGTTGCCATGTGGTACAATCAACAATCAATACGAAACTAACGATTTTAAATTGGCTCACCACTTTAGTAGCCTATTGGTCCCAAGCAAACGATTAACGTACCCTATTCTAGTTGAAATTCTATTACTACACTATGTTTGTTTTGATTCGCTATGAAAGTTTGACAGATAACATCAGGGGTGTGTGGATTCATGCAGAACATGCAGGGGTGAGTGAAATAGCTTGGGACTGCTTGGGATCGTTGTTCTGGTACTGAGTGAGCCAAAAATAATAATGATTTTCTTCGGGACCCAGTGGTCTTAGAGTTACCTCTATGGTACAATCCAGTAGTAGTGGTGTTGCCATGTGGTAGTACACTGAAAAATTGCAATAGTAGGTGCGTCACCAAAGTTTTTGAGCCGCTCCGTCTGTCACTTCGTTTGTGCCCAAAAGCCATGGGCCTGAGTTGTTTTTTTTACCGGCCCAAACAAAAACCTTTGAACATTCCGAGGATCTCTAAGGATCTAACAACACATTTTTCGGCCGTTACCGATATTTTTAAGGTAACACTAATAAAACTGTGCGTTACCGTTGATGACCCGAAGCAGGCTAACCAAATTGTTGCGTGCGAGCTTTTTTCAATGGAATACCGAGTCTACATACCCAGTAGTGAGGTAGAAATTTAAGGAGTGGTCACCGAAGTGAGTTTGACTAGTGATGATTTCTCGCGTAACATTTGAAAAGGGCCTATCCTCGTTGATCGATTCTCTTCATCGAGCTTCTCTTTGCTTTACCACGGCTACATAAACGAATTTCTCGCTAAGTTCGTAGCACAGTTCGACAGAAGATGATGTTAGATTGCGCCTGAAACAACACACTCAATGGAAAATTAATTTGCAGTTGGGTTATTCGCTAAAGAGAAAATCGATTAAGAGATAGGCCCTTTTCTCGTGTTGCGCGAGATTTCTTGGGTCCCGATTCCTTCGGAATCTTTAAAAACCGTGCTCTGCCGAAGGTGAAGATATTGGACTGCCTTCAAATGCAGTCAGTATCCGTAGTAGGCTCCAAAAAATCTTATTCCTTGTCAAACTCGTTTCGTGTGACCTTTTCGGGATCAGCGTTACCTCACTACGTCGCTATTGGCAAGGTTCGGCTGCCTGTACGTCTGTTTGTACCTCGGGTAAAGAACTGCTCGAAATGTAAACAACTTGGTCACATATCGGACTACTGCTCGAACAAACCACGCTGCGATCAGTGTGGCGAGCAGCATCAAGAGGGTCCTTGCGGTGCACCTCCAAAATGCGTGTACTGCAAGGGGATCCTACCTATCGCCCCATCAACTCATGAACCGGGGACCAATGGCTTCACTTCCCGAGGCGTGATCCTCGGTGCGATCAGAGATGTTATGCCTCAGAACATCCCGGCAGCGTCGACTGGGATTGAACCCAGGCCTACTGGGGTGAGAGGAAATCACGCTTACCACTACACCTCCGGTGCCGTTACTTATTTTTGTTGATGGCATTTCTTATTTTAATAAAATATATACAATAATCGAGCAATCTTTATTTTACCATTGACACAAATAAGAAAATTCCGAAGTTAATAAAAAAAACCATGCGCACCCATTATATTTAAGTTCTAGAAATGATAACTTTTTACACATTTTGCTGTAAAAACCGTTCTTGAAAAATGTGTAAAAAATACACTTTTTTTTTAACGTTTGCTGGGCTTACACATAAATGTGTAAACGCAGTTTACACATTTTATGAGTACACGCTAACTTGAAAGTACCCATTAATGGTTGAAAAAGACCCATTTTGAAGTAAAGTGGCTTAACTCATTAAATGAGTAAATTTTTTACCCATTAATGAGTATCTGTTACCCATGATTGAGTAATTGTTAATCATTAATGGGTAACAGATACTCATTAATGGGTAAAATTGTTTAATCATTAATGAGTTAAACCACTTTTCTTCGAAATGGGTCTTTTTTTACTCATTAATGAGTACTATCAAGTTAGCGTGTAGGCCCCTTTTTTCACGATGTTTACGCTGCACGGTAACCGCAAAATACTCAATAATGACTACAAAGTAAGCATTTTCGAGGGAAACTGGGACTAGCCATTAAATGAGTAAAATTTTACCCATTTATGAGTAGTTACAACTACAAAAACAAGTAGTAAGTATTCATTTTTGAATAACAAATACTCATAAATGGGTAATATTTTTACTAATTTAATGGGTAGTCCCAGTCTCCCTCGAAAATGCTTACTTTGTAGTCATTATTGGGTATTTTGGGGTTACCGTGTTGGGTGCTTCCGTGAGATCAATAATATCCATCATTTTGGCACTGGGACGATAAATGACCACTTTGTCAAGCAGTTTTGGCGTGACTTTCTACCAGCGATTTCTCAAAACTGGACCAACTAAGGCTCTGAACCATTTGGTGGATTATTTTAACTTTTGGTTAAAATTTGACAGATGGAAAGTTATCGATTAACCCTGCTATCCGAGCATGGTTATTTCTGACAGACAAGAAGTTAAATTTTGACAACTGTGGCTCAAAAACCGGTCGATCGACAGCACGGGGATTTTCGAACATAGAAAATAACTTTCGAAATGTCACTTTTAACCACTAGTTAAATTTAACTCGGCAAATGGTTCACAGCCTAAGGCTGTGGTCCATTTGGTGAATTTTCACTTAAATTTGACACTTCGAAACTAATTTATAATGTTCGAAAATCCCTCTGTTGTTGATCGGCCAATTTTCGAGAAGGTGTGTGTCAAAATTGATTCCTTGTCTGTCAGATATAAGTCTGCTGGAATAGCAGGTTAATTTGGAAATTTTCCATCTGTCAAGTTTAAGTGAAAATTCGCCAAATGGAACACAGCCTAAATTTTATTTTTTAATGAAACATATAAATGCTGGCTACTTTTCTCGTGTTTCTAGAAGAAAAAATCTCAAAATAATGTTTTATTTCAAAGTTCGAGTGGTAGTAAACGTCATTTTAACTGCTCGTATGAAGTGGTTAATTATTTACCGTTTTGTTTTGCTTACACGGAAAGACGGAACAACTCAAAATTAAGCCATTTGTACTCATCTTGACAGCTAAGTGCAACCACTCAAAATTGAGTTCTTTGCGAAGTATCCAATTTTGAGTTTTTTGCTAAGACTTCATTTTAAGTCAAATGTAACTATTTCGTAAAGAGTGAATGTTGGGTGAAAAGTAATGTTAGTGAATATTGACAAAACAATATTCTTTCCTTATTTATCTTCAGATTGCATTAACCAATCAATCAATAGTTTTATTTGAACTTATAAAATCTGAATCTCATTCTCATACATGTAATCTAATGTAACACAATAAACCGTCCTTTATCTATTCAATCCATACCGAGAACCATTCCTTGCGTGGAATATGCTTGCTGTCCAATTAGCCAGCTGATTTTGCTGCTTCCGGTTCCAGTTCAACCCGAAGGTGAATTCCCAATAGCGATGAATCGTTTCCATGGTTTTGTTGATCTTTTTGAAGCCCAGGACTCTGAAAAAGTTTGCAGAAGCAAATTCATTTAGAATGTGTTTATTTTAATATTATTTTAATACATACCGGCTGGATAACGTCATCAGATTATGAGTCGTTACCCATGAGTTCAGCTACCGGGATATGTCCTATGTAGGTGCAGAATTCGATTTACGGATTGGATTCCAGATTAACACGGTGCTGTCTCAGTTGACACGGGTAAGTTTTTCAAATGGCACCTTGTTCCAGTCAACATTAGAACTAACTGGCGCTCCTAATAGGTCCAACATTGGCACTTCGACTCGTATTCGACAGCGACAGCAGGCACCGGAACCACAATTTGGACCATGTCTATAATAATTTTATCTGCAGTCATGCACAACATAACCTAAATAATATAACTTTCAATGGTAGAATCCAAGAGAAATTTATGCGTCACTAGTGGTGGGAAATAATATCACTCGATTGTGATAAATTTATTGCAGCCGGTTCAAATTCCAGAGTTTGAATGATAAATTATTGAAAAAAAAGTTCAAATAGTGAAATACGATCATTTTTATGAATGATACATGTTGGAAATTTGTCGAATAATATAATATTAGGTACCTTACTTAGAGTGTACACGCTAAAACGCTGTCCAGACTGGAGAGTTATAACAACAATCAATACGAAACTAACGATTTTAAATTGGCTCACCACTTTAGTAGCCTATTGGTCCCAAGCAAACGATTAACGTACCCTATTCTAGTTGAAATTCTATTACTACACTATGTTTGTTTTGATTCGCTATGAAAGTTTGACAGATAACATCAGGGGTGTGTGGATTCATGCAGAACATGCAGGGGTGAGTGAAATAGCTTGGGACTGCTTGGGACCGTTGTTCTGGTACTGAGTGAGCCAAAAATAATAATGATTTTCTTCGGGACCCAGTGGTCTTAGAGTTACCTCTATGGTTATAACACCTGGTGGAAACTAACGATTTAAAATTGGCTCACTACTTGACTACCCTAATAAAAATAACCATAATGCCTTGTTCAGACTGGAGAGTTATAACATGTTATAACGGTTGTCAAATAATTGCAACACAGAAACCACCATCAAGATAGCGCTATAACATGTTATAACTCTGTAGTCTGAACGTACTATAAAAGAGAGCTTACAGTACGTTCGGACTACAGAGTTATAACATGTTATAGCGCTATCTTGATGGAGGTTTCTGTGTTGCAATTATTTGACAACCGTTATAACATGTTATAACTCTCCAGTCTGGGCAGCGTTTTAACGACGTGTTCGGGGTATCATCCAAACCCGAGGGAGGGTCGCAAAGAGAAAAAAATGGAACGTCAAATGCAGCCAGACGGCTGCTGTCCCGAACTGTCATTTGGAGCCAAGCAATTTTTTGATGCTTTTCTTACAGTTGAACAAGAATGCACAAGGCGGTATTGAAATCTTGCGTAAAGTAATTTGTGACAAACTGTCGTTTCCAGCTATTTTATTCAATGGGACACCGTTTATTTTTAATTCATTCAAAATACACACAAATCAATATTGAAAGATACCATTAGCCAAGGTTTTGTCGAAACATCTAGTGGCATAGTAAAATAACAAATAGAAAAGTACAGTTTCTCACTGCACACTGAACAATCTCAAACAATCACTACACGCTCAAAGCAAAACAAACTATTTTGCAACGCCTGTTTTGATTTGATTTCAACGGCACAAATTTTTATGACAAGAAGAACAATAAATTCCGTGTGTGCTATCTGCTTCTCCCTCCCAGATCCAAACCATTTGTGGGATAGTTTACCCATCCGGGATACAGTTCGTTTATGGTATTTGTTTGTAAGGGTAGCCTATTGGTCCCAAGCAAATCGATTAACGTATCCCATTCTAGTCCAAATTATAGTACTACACAATGTTTGTTTTGATTCGCTATGAAAGTTTGACAGATAAAATGAAGGGTTCGTGGATTTTCCTATGTTTCGAGGGGTGCATCGATTAGCTTGGGACCGAAGAGAGTACCAGAGCTGAGCCAAAAAGTTGAGCTCGTTTCTTCGGGACCTACTAGTACGTTCAGACTACAGAGTTAAAACATGTTATAGCGCTATCTTGATGGTGGTCTCTGTGTTGCAATTATTTGACAACCGTCATAACATGTTATAACTCTCCAGTCTGGACAGTGTTTTAATTTTTGTGTTGAAAATTTTAAAATTGATCTATCTAAATATTCGTTTTTTTTTTCTGTGTACGTTCCATTTTTTTATGATGAAATTTTGATTTATTTACCTTACTTACATCCACCACACGTTCTATTCTTGAATATATCTTCTGACCCTATTCTTATGAATCAGTTCCGTTTTATTGTTAATATTTACTTCTACATTAGGATCTTTGTCACAATTAACTGAGTATGGTCCAAGGTATTTATTTTCTAGCTTTGATCCTGTTTCGTTTTTGATTAAGATAAGTTCTCCTGGTTGATAAACATAATTTTCTTTATTTATATTGTAATTATTCATTGTTCTTTTGCACTTTGAAGCTAATAGTTTATTTCTAACTTCTAATTGGATCGTTTGTAATTTATACTTTAAAAGTTTACTGTAATCATCTATGTTGTTGATAGGATCTACCCGTAAAAAAAGAACCGTAGAGGTACAATGAAATGTATTTTAACCATACAGTAGAGTTTATTGGATTTACAATAAATCGTATTATTTACAACGATAAAATTACGATTCGAAGCTGTTCAACGCAAATTCGTCAGATACGCACTGCGCTATCTTCCATGGAGTGACCCGCTGAATTTACCACCGTATGCTGACCGCTGTCGTTTACTGGGTTTGGATACTCTTGCTAAGCGACGAAACATATCGCAGGTTGTCTTCGTTGCTAAAGTTTTACTCGCAAAATATGATGTTCCTGAGTTACTGGCCAAAATTAATCTGTATGCTCCTGCCCGAACACTCCGTCCGAGAACCTTGCTACATGAAGTAGTACATGCAACCAACTATGCTGCAAACAGTTCCTTTGTCGCCATGATTCATCAATTCAACGAAGCCTCTGACCTATTTGACTTTGACATCAATGCCTCGATGTTTCGTCATCGTTTGCTGTTGACCAATTTTTAATGAGTGACTACATTTAGATTTAAGTGTTTCATTGAGACTATCAAGTCAGATGGACTATAATAATAATAAATAAATAAATGTATTGTTTGTACAATAGAATATATGGTAAATGAGGGAATATACAATAGAACAAGTAGGTCGTTATGTATCTTAACCATACGAAAAATCACTTTTTCCCGAACAAACTTGAACCATTTACCATTAATTGTATTGTTGTTCTATTGTTGAAAACTTTTACTATATGGGACGTATTGTACATCTATTGTAATAACAGTATGTTAAAATTTCGTGTACTATATACGCACAATAAGATCGATTGTTGGCAGTAGATTTACTTGTGATTGTATTTTATTTTATGGTAATTGTATGGTTATTTTTTTCCGGGTACACTGTTGGAATCTGTTAGATTTGAAGGTAATATGCATTGTTTTCCAAAATCTAACTCATAAGGTGTGTTATCGGTTTCTGTACGGCAGGTTGTGTTGTAGGCAAATTGAAAGTACGGCACCCAAGATGACCATTGAAACATTTCGCTACCTGAATAAATACGAAGAAAATTTTCGTTTCGAAGCGTTTTGTGGGAGTTTTCTAGCGCTCCTATTGATTGATGATATACAACTGAGTTGAGCTTATTAATTTTTAGTAATTTGCATATGTCGCTGAATAACGCAGACATAAATTCTGCACCTTTGTCTGTTGCTATTGCTTTTGGAACACCATAATTCAAAATAACCTTTTCAACAAAAGCTGTTGCTACTTGTTGCGACAGATTTTCTCGGAGTTCTTCCAGCAATAAACCACTCAGCAATTGGTGTGTATCAGCTTAAAGCTAGAAATAAGTTTTATTTTAGGATAGGTTTTCTAATAAATTTTAGGCTTTCTACTTACAATTCAGGCTCCGTTGATGGTTTTTGAACTAGTCACAACAAAGTACTTTTAATTATAATAGCCAGCATGTAATTCAATTTCTGCGTTTAGTTTTATAACAGCTTAGTATTTTATAAATAATTTACCTCATAAATTCAAATTATTTCACTGTAATTTTAGTATATCAATTCGAAGATTTTCAAACAACACTATCATTAGCTATCCAATCAGTTTTGTCAATCATTGTCCCTCTCTCTATATTCCTCATCTCATCGAATTTGACGGCGCATCGACCGTTTGATGTGATGTGGCGTGTTAGCTACCATTACTGGTAACCGGTACAAGGTGCTGTTGCAGCGAACATCCTCCCCCGCGTGTCGCCATAGCTTCCGGTTTGGCGTCACCATAATTCTTCACGTCCAGCACAGCCAGTTTCGCTGCAGGTCTCTTCAGAATCCCTCTTGACGTCAGTACTTCTGCCCGACGAACCACTCCATCCTTGCCTGGGATCACCTGAACTACTCGTCCTCTCATCCAACGGTTCCTTACGTTCTCGTCAGCCACGAATACTAGTTCGCCTTCCTTGATTGGTCTTACATCCCGAAACCACTTTGTTCGCCGAGTGATGGTTGGCAGGTACTCCACTATCCAGCGACGCCAAAAGTTATCCAGCGTATGTTGCACCAGATTCCAGCTATTCCGCAAGGCCATTCCCTCGTCCGTCGGGGTTTTCTCAGGTTCACGAACTCCGTTGGAGCTTAACATCAAAAGTGAGACATGTAAATAGGCAAACCCATCGCTTCACTGCACTCCGTCCAATCCTGATTAAATATGGGCCGAAAATGTCCACTCCCACGTAGGTGAAGGGGCGTACGAATGGTTCTAATCGTACCGCCGGTAGCGGTCCCATTTTCGGAATGACAGGCGTCGCTTTGTACACGTGGCACCACATGCAACGTTTCCTGATTAGTCGCAGCTGAACCCTCAATTTCGGAACATGGAACTTTTGGCGCACCTCGTTGACTACCGTTTCAACATTTACGTGTCCATATTTGCGATGGTAATAGTCTAACAACAAATCCGTAATGCGATGGTTCCTGGGTAGAATTATAGGAAACTTCGCATCGTAAGACGATATCTGCGCTGCTGCAGCGCGACTTCCCACTCGCAGAACTCCGTATTCATCGGCAAACGGCGTCAATTTCATAATAGCGCTTGATGGATCCAGTAGCTTTCCCAACGCACGTTGGTCACCTCGTTTTTGCTTCACAATAGTCATTTCCTCAGGAAACGCTTCGGATTGTGCTGTCTGCCACAAGATTCCTTCCGCCATCTGCAGTTCTTCACTAGTCAATCCAACCGTGTCAGCTAACTCAGTGCTCGGGGTACGCAGGTTGTTGATATCATTTCATTTCACGTACGCCATGCAATGCAGCAATCGTTCAAACTTCGAAAATCTCTCTGCGTCCACCACCGGTTGCACGACGAGATGACTGCAAACGACCGCCGCTCGAAGTTCTTTGTCGCTTTCATCCATACTCCCTTCTTCGTTGGGATCCATCGACCATCCTGCCTCATGTGCATACAGAAATTTTGGTCCCTGGAACCATCGGCTGTCTACGTTGCAAGAAGCGCCTTTCCTCCACTTGGTTGCTTCGTCTGCTACGTTGACTTTGGTTGAAATCCATCTCCACTCATCGACGCTCGATAAACTGAGTATTTCGTCGACTCTGAAGGCCACGAATTGGCGATACCTACGCACATCGGATTTTATCCATGAACAGACTGTCGAAGAGTCGCTCCAAAAGCAAGTTTTATGGATCTTCAGCGTATGATTACGTTCAATTGTTCTCCGCAAGCGAGCTCCCAACAAGGCTGCCATCAATTCCAATCGCGGTATCGAAAGTCATTTAAGAGGTGCAACTTTGGTTTTCGATGAAACTAGTGCGACCCTGATATGCCCTTTGTCAACCATGCGAAAGTATCCTACAGCCGCGAAAGCTTGAGCGCTGGCATCGACGAATACGTGTAGCTCCAAGGATTTGTAGCTGTCAGTATCGTATTCCGGAAAATAGCAACGTGGAATGCGTAATCCATCCATCTCCTTGAGTACCGCAAGCCATTCCATCCAGCGCTTCGCGATCTCCTCCGGAACCTTGCCGTCCCAATCAGTGTCTGTTCGCCAAACGTCCTGAATCAGGATCTTTCCGTGTATTACGAATGAAGCCACTAAACCCAACGGATCATACATACTCATGACAACTCGCAGCATTTCTCTCTTCGTAGGAATTGCAGGAGCTTCCACCAGGGTTCGAATTCTTTCGCAAAACTGTAATGAGAATGCGAAGACATCCTCCTCTTGCAACCACACCATTCCTAGCACTCGCTCGTATCCAACCTCCTTATCCGGTAGCATTATTTTTGATGGTTCCCTGTTAGGTTCTCCTAACATCTCCAGCACGCTTTTGTCACTCGACATCCAATTGCGGATATGAAATCCCGCGTGCACCTGTGCACCTCGATCACTTCCTTGGCTACCTCGTACGCTTCTTCCGCTGTATCGAAACTGTATACGTAGTCGTCCGCAACGGCTGCTACTCCTCTCGGTAGTTCCCATTCTTGGTCCGAAGCGTTCAGGTTTTTTATGTACTGGGAGTGCGCTGGAGAGCAAGCCGCTCCGAATATTGCCACGTCCGAAACCATGGTGCTCATTGGTAGGTCGGGCGAATCTCTATAAGGAAACAACAAAGCGCTGCGGTCCTGTTCTCGAATCAGCATTTGCAGGAACATCTCTTTGACGTCGGCTGATACTGCAACTTGGCGTTCCCGGTATGGGAACATTACGGACAATAACGGGGTCAGAAGATCCGGACCTTTCAAAAGCATTGAGTTTAGCGATATGCCTTCAATATATGCCTGCAGCATCCCAGATAACTCTAACTTTCCCAGGCTTCTTCTCATTCAAAACTACTCCGATAGGTGGGAACCAGGTTCGCCGTAGATCAAACCCTTGCAGTTCCTGCATGGTCGCTTCATGTATGTAACCTTTGGATTTGAAATCTGCTATTTGACGACGGACGCTGTCGTACAGATCCGGATTCCGAGCTAAGCGTTTTTCAAGGCACTTGAAACGACGCTCCGCCATTGGTTTGCTGTCCGGAAACTCAATGTAGTCGTACTTCCAAAGCAAACCAGTCTCGTACTTTCCAGTACTGGTACGGCGCGTGGTTTCTTCCAGGATCTTCTATGCCCGTTGCTCTTCTACTCATTTCACAGCAGGAACAACTGCTATCCCCAGGCTCTCGACATCAAAAAAGTGCCTGACGTAATCGTGGAGATCTACATCCGATGGTCATGCACATATGTGTAGTTGTTTATGTAGCATACCTGTTTTTGGCTTCCCCAAGCTTCCACATACTGCCCAGCCAATCCTAGTTTTAGTCCCAATTGGCTCATTCAACTTTCCCTCTCGGAGCTTCAGAGTGGCTAGCAGATGAGAATTACTAAGCCCTATCAGTATTCCTGGTATAGCGGATTCGAAGTTCTTCACCGGAAGTTTCCTTAGGTGAGCGAATCTTGATGAGAGTTCCTCGAAGTCCAACGTTTGTTGAGGAAGTCCTAAGTTATCCACCGTGTACACCTCCGATACCTTGAACCGTTTACTTTCGCCAGCTTCTGATATCTCCATGTTCACAACCTCCGATCCAGAAATCTTCTTGTTAACGCCTCATGTCCATTGAAGATACAACGATTCCACTCTGCCTTCGGCACCCAATTCCTCTGCGATCGACCGTTCGACGAGCGTCACTGAGGATCCGTCATCGAGGAAAGCATATGTGTTGCCCTGACCTCTATGACCAAACAAGGTAACTGGGAGGATCCGAAAAAAGGTTGATGAGGTAATCTGACGATGTACTGTAACCACCGCACTCGTAAATGTTTCACCCGATTTCGATTCGACCGGTGGCTCGAAGTGCAGTAAACGGTGGTGCCGCTTCGGGCATTCGTTGATCCCGCAAACTTCACCCTTACACAGCCATCGTGCATGCGATGTCAGACAACGTGCGCAAAGTTTGTTTGCCTTTACCGACTTCCATCGAACGTCCAAATCGAGTATTTTGAAAGCTGCACAATTTCCAATCTGATGGCCGTCAACCTTGCACACCGGACATTTGCTGCTTGTACTCCTGCCGCTTTCTCCCAATTTCTCGTTGTGATTGGCTCTTCGCGATGCTTCGATTGTTCCGTTTCCGTTTCCATGTGCGCGTTGATGAACGACTTCTCCTTGGGTTTGCTTCGCTCTTCCCTTGCAGCTTTCGGCGGAATGCTGACAAGCTGGGTTACGCCACTAGCTGCCGATGACACTTTCGCCATGTAACCGCTGAAAACATTCAAGTCAACTACTGGAACCTGCTCCTGATAGAGCGCCCAACTGAATTAGTAGTAGTTTGTCGACCAGTTCTTGTAGTAGGATCGGGTTTGACAAATGCCTTTCCAATCCGAAAGCTCAAGATTTTGCACCACTAGTCCGAAACTCACCAGTGTCTCCAATCGATCCGCCCGAGGAGCTGGAGTTGCCCTCACCTTAGCGATCATATTATTGACGATCTGTTCCGGACGGCCATACAGTTGCTGAAGTGTTGACACAATTTGAGGCACCGTTGACGGGTGGAGCAAAAAGTTGCTGACTGCATCTTTGGCGGAACTTCTAAGGCTACGCTGCAGCCACAGTAGGTTTTCTGCGTTGGACTAGCCGCAAATCTCCGTCGAATGCTGGTAGCTGCTTATAAAAGGCGGCCAATCTACAGGACCACCAGAGAAGATTGGCAACTCCTTTGTGACCACTTGCCTGGCTGCCAATTGTTGAGACGATGGACCAAATGCGATATTCGGTACAAAACGTTGATTCGGAATCCACTGTGGATGAAGTTGCGGAAACCCAGGGTCCCCAAAATTCTCCTGTCGACTACTTGGAAAACCTTCGTTAACAAAGAGCGAAAGAGGTGGTGGACAAGGAGGAGTATGATGCCGACTGTTCCCTGAATGATCTACCTAGGTATTCCAGAACTAATGTTTGGGTAAGCTAATGGTGGACTATTGTTGCCACTTACCGACGATTTACCTTCGTTACGTGATTGAGCGACATCTTGCAACTGTTGAACTTCGTCACGTAACGCCCAGTAGTCCTTCTCCGCATTACTTCGTAGACGAATCGCTTCTTGCTCCCGTTGACAAGTGACTACAAGTTGGGACTGCAACTGTTGTTCCGTAGCCCGCAGACGCTGGATCTCACTCTCTAGCTCTGCATTCTGCCTCTGAATTGCTGCCTGTTCCCGATTCCGATGCTTGAGTTTAATCCGCAAATCCGCTTCTGATTGACGAATCCGTTGCAGTTCTTCGACGTGTTGGTTTTCCAAGTATTTGATGGTGTCTTGAAGCGCCATTAGCTGACGACCGCGACTTTCGAGCTGAGTACGCAGACCTTCTTCCGATCCCTGCATCCGCTTCGTTTCCTCGTCGAACTGCGCTTGCAAAACCTTTATCCGGTTAACCAGCTCCAACTCTCGCTTACGTCTTGCTTCCATCTCCAACTCGTACTTCGTCTTCAGCTCTTGGATATACTCCACACTTCGTAGCAACTCGACTGCATGCTGGTTTCGAAGTTTCCCGGTTTCGGAGCTCCATTTTTCGTATGATGGTATGCCAATACGCTTTCGGAACTGCACCGGTCTTCGAAGTAGTCATTTTCTTCGAGAAGATCGATGAAGGGCTTCAGATCGACGAATGGCATATTGGTTTGATCTTTTCTATCAAGCTTTGCCACCACCAATCCAAGAGCACCTTCGATAGTAACCTCCGAATCCACGCCAATCGTGACGCTTCCTTCAGTTCTTGGGATTGATTCCACCTCTAATCCCTCGCCAAACGTTTTAGGAACAGCAGATTCCAAAACTTTATTCGGTGTCGATGAGCAGTGCACTCCCTGCGCAATGCCGGATGCCTTTTGACGTTGATTGTCATCTACAGATGTTGGCACAGGTTTCTGTCTAACGACGACCTTACCGGAACTCTCGGCTGCCTTAGTCTGTTTCACCCAATCTTCCGTCCTTCGCGCACTCCCCTGGCTACTTCGCAAACTGCGTACACTTTTTGCATCTTCTTCGTCTTGCCGGTATAGCAAATCGTGCTTCCGAGCAATAAACTGCTTGCCACGCTCGAGCTTTTCTCGAAGTTCCTTCTCGTTCAACGCTCTCTCCATGTTGATCTTCTCCTGGCTCAGCTCATCCATTAGCCTGCGCTCTTCTTCCAGACGATCCAACTCACGACTTGCTCTAGCCCTGCGAGCGCTAGACGTGCTCGAAATTCCACTGGCAATACTCAGTGCTGGGCCAGGAAGACGAGGAACACATGTCGTGCAAGAAAAACTAGTTGTACGTACCGTAGCAGTGTTGACATTGGCACACGAAAAATGGTACCACCTGTTAAAGTTATGGCACTGAACCATAAACCGCTCAGCGTCATTTGACCGCTCACATCCACCACATTCGCGATCCTCACCTCCACCGTTGTCCACAATCGACGCTTTGAAAGAATCGTCCGATGACTGATTCGACACCTGATCGTCTTCTTTGGTCTGGAGGTTGGCATTTACCTTCTCAATAACCCTTGTTCGCAATCGTATTTGCCGAACATTCGACGGGAAATCCATGTTACTACGGTTGAATTCTTTAAGAATCTGTTGTGACAGATTTTCTCGGAGTTCTTCCAGCAATAAACCACTCAGCAATTAGTGTGTATCAGCTTAAAGCTAGAAATTAGTTTTATTTTAGGATAGGTTTTCTAATAAATTTTAGGCTTTCTACTTACAATTCAGTCTCCGTTTATGGTTTTTGAACTAGTCACAACAGAGTACTTTTAATTATAATATCCAGCCTGTAATTCAATTTCTGCGTTTAGTTTTATAACAGCTTAGTATTTTATAAATAATTTACCTCATAAATTCAAATTATTTCACTGTAGTTTTACTATATTAATTCGAAGATTTTCAAACAACACTATCATTAGCTATCCAATCAGTTTTGTCAATCATTGTCCCTCTCTCTATATTCCTCATTTCATCGCAAGGGGGGAGGTGGCTGTCAAATACGAACAATCGTCGCCTACCTCGCATAACTGGGATAACTGGTTCCAAACGTAAACAAGCCATAAGAAACCTACAGCGTTTGTTTACGTTTGGAACCAGTTTCATACAAGAATGATCAGTAGGCTGATTTGACAGTACGTCCCCCCCCAGTTTCATCGCATTTGACGGCTTGTGCTTCCCGCATCGACCGTTTGATGTGATGTGGCGTGTTAGCTACCATTACTGGTAACCGGTACAAGGGGCTGTTGCGACGAACTACAGTACTACTGTTGATAATTTTTCCTTGATTGGTGTTGCTGTCACGAACTTTGTCAATTCACATTGAGTTGTAACAATATACTTATTTCCTTCATTATCCGGTAACAATGGACCGACTAAATCCAAGTATATTTTTTCGAATGCTGTGCTAGCTTTCGAAGTTATAATCATAGGTACCTTTTTCATAGGTAAAATTTTATTTTTCTGGCATAGTTCGCACTTTTTAATAAAGTTTTCAATGTCTTGGTTGATGTTTTTCCAGAAATATCTGTTCTTGATAGTTTTTTGAGTTCTTTTAATCCCTGCATGTCCTGCAGTGGGAAGTATGTGAAAATCGTTTAGTATTATGCATTTTTCATTACCATCAGTAATTATTTTTATTTTGAAGAAAATTGTTTTCACGATATCTTTATAAAAATTATTCGCCGTAGCTGAACTAATGACTTTGCTGGTTTAATAATTCAGTTGAAGTATTGTTGTCAAGTGTAATTTCTGCTATCCCTCCAGATGAAAGATGATGACCATTCATCTTCTCTGTAGGTGATGCATTTTTGTTTGCTAGCTTTTCCGCTTGTGATCTTGTCGTTACTAACACGTCTTGATATATATATATTTTTTTTTTTATCTAGTTCGTTTATTTGGAAGGCTCAATCGCGTTAGCTTTACGGAGCCGATAATTCATTGTTCACTGTGTGTAACAAGATTCACTTAATTCTATGTCTAGTAGGAGTTGGGCCGATTACTCGCGGCTTACTCGAGGTTAGAAGGGTACATTTTTGAAGGATAGGATCAGGGGAGGAGCTTGGGGTAGGGTTTCGTTGTCTCATCAGAGCGTTGTCGCCAGTATGAACGGTAGTGCTGTTCTAGCTTCGTCCGGAGTTCGACCGGCTATTGTGGGTGACCAGTGGGCGACGATGAGACTCATCGAGACGGGGGGACAAGACAAACAAAAACTAATAAAGAGAGACAAAAGACAAAAGGAATTAAATTCTTATACTAGACATTTGAAGAAAAACATAAACGGACTGCATATAGCAGAGATCACGGGTTGCCAACACGTCTCTGATAGGAACATAGGGTTGTCTTCCTTGGGCCTCGAGGGTATTCAAAAGTCGCTCTCTGGCGGCGTCATTATCCGTACATTGCCAAACTGCGTGTTCGATGTCATCGTAACCGTTTCCACACCGACAGATGTTGCTGTCCACGAGGTTTATTCTATTGAGATGAGCATCTAGCGAGTAGTGGTTGGACATAAGTCTACTCATCACGCGAATGAAGTCACGACTTAAGCCCAAGCCTTTAAACCACGCTCTCGAAGAAACATTAGGAATAATTGAATGTAACCACCGTCCAAGATTTCCAGTGTCCCAATCGGTTTGCCAGCTCGAAAAGGTACTCTGACGCACTAAATGGTAAAATTCATCGTGTGAAATTTGCCTGTCATACAATTCGCCTTCCTGCGCGCCCACCTTTGCGAGAGAGTCCGCCTTCTCATTGCCTGGGATTGAGCAATGTGAGGGGACCCATACAAAGGTAATCATATATGATCTTTCGACCAGCACACACATCTGCTCCCTTACCTTTGAAAGGAAATAAGATGAGTGCCTACTTGGTTTCATCGACCGAATAGCCTCAATGGAACTGAGACTATCCGAGAAGATGAAGTAATGGTCTGCGGGCATGTTGGAAATCATCCCCAATGCGAAGTTGATTGCTGCCAGCTCAGCAACAAAAACGGAACAAGGTTCCTGAAGTTTGCGGAAGGCGCTAGAGTTTTCATTGAAGACACCGAAGCCAGTGGATCTATTGAGACGGGACCCGTCTGTAAAATATCTTTTCATGCAATTGACTTGTTGGTACTTTTCAGTAAAAATACGTGGGATAATAATAGGTCGAAGTTGATCGGGAATCCCATGAGTTGCTTGTTTCATGGTCAGATCATATTCAATTGAGGAACTGCGATTGGTGAAGTGAACACGGTCTGGAGTATAACAAGGAAGACACACATCTGATGATATGTAGTGGTGGTAGATTCTCATAAATCGAGATTGTGTGTTCAGCCCAAGAATTTCTTCAAAATTAGCAATTATAAGTGTGTTCGTCACTCCGCATTTGATTAGTATTCTGAAAGAGAGCTCCCAGAAACGGTTCTGGAGGGGTGTTACTCCTGCCAGAACCTCGAGACTCATGTTATGCGTTGAGTGCATACAGCCTAGAGCAATACGCAGACAACGATATTGAATTCGTTCCAATTTTATTAGGTGACTTTTTCTTGCCGAGAGAAAGCAGAAAGAGCCGTACTCTAGAACAGAGAGAATAGTTGTTTTATAAAGCGTTATGAGGTCTCCCGGATGAGCACCCCACCATGTGCCGCAAATTGAACGGAGAAAGTTGATCCTCTGCTGACATTTTTGCTTCAAATACGTAATATGGGCATTCCAAGTGCACTTTGAATCAAACCAGACCCCAAGGTACTTGAAAGACAATGATTGGGTAATGTTTCTGCCCAAAAGATTAAGCTGCATTTGGGCTGGGTACCGCTTTCGAGTAAACACTACCAGTTCAGTTTTCTGCGGCGAGAATTCGATCCCTAGATTCATAGCCCAAGAAGACAAGTTATCTAAGGAATTTTGCAATGGTCCTTGCAAGTCCACGGCATGTGGACCTCTTACGGAAACCACACCGTCATCTGCAAGTTGTCTTAGCGTGCATTGTTCTGCCAAACAGTTGTCGATATCTTTGACGTAAAAGTTATAAAAAAGAGGGCTGAGACATGAGCCTTGAGGCAGGCCCATGTAGCTAATTCTGGAAGTTGTCAGTTGTCCAAGGGAAAAGTTCATTTGCTTTTCTGACAACAAATTGTACAAGAAATTATTTAAAATTCCAGAAAGTCCACATCTGTGCAGATTGTCTGACAGAATTTCAATGGAAACTGAATCAAAAGCCCCCTTAATGTCCAAGAATACTGAAGCCAATTGCTCCTTGTGCGCAAAGGCCAGTTGAATATCTGTGGAAAGCAGCGCTAGACAATCGTTTGTTCCTTTGCTCTTGCGGAACCCAAACTGTGTATTTGATAGCAAGTTATTTGATTCGACCCAGTGATCGAGTCTCCGAAGGATCATTTTCTCCAACAATTTCCTAATGCACGAAAGCATAGCAATCGGACGGTATGAGTTATGGTCAGACGCTGATTTGCCAGGTTTTTTAATGGCTATTACTTTGACCTGTCTCCATTCAGGCGGTACAATGTTGTTTTCTAGCAAGGAATTGAATAAATCTAGCAAGCGTCTTTTAGCGATATCTGGGAGATTTTTCAGAAGATTGAATTTAATCATATCGCTTCCCGGTGAGGAGTTGTTCGATGAAAGAAGAGCCATAGAGAAATCCAGCATTGAGAATGGTCTATCCAGAGAGCCGCCACTAGGAGACGCTTCTCGAAGAATATTTTGTGCTGGAACTGAGTCCGGACAGACCTTTTTAGCGAAATCGAATATCCATCGGTTGGAGTATTCTTCACTCTCATTGAAAGATGAGCGGTTACGCATGTTGCGAGCCACCCTCCACAAGGTGTTCATTGAGGTTTCTCGTGAGAGTCCCTCGACGAAATTGCGCCAATAACCGCGTTTTTTTGCTTTGATTAATTGTTTCAGCTTTGTCTCAAGCGTTGAATATTCCTCGAAGTAAGTGGAGGTTTTGTGTCTACGAAAAGCTTTGAAAGCATCAGATTTTTCTACATACAATTTTGTGCATTCTTCGTCCCAACCAGGTGTGGCTGGTCTCCTTTTAAAGGGTGCACTTGGAACTTTTCTTTTTTGTGCTTCCAGTGAGCTTTTGTATATCAAATCGGCTAGGAATCGATATTCTTCCAATGGTGGAAGCGCATCTATTGATTCGACACCGAGTCATAATGGAGCTTCACTGAAATAGTTGAAAACGTAAACCCGCTGGTGACAAATCGTCGTTTTACCCGTGTAAATTTGAACTGTTTTAGTAGTGTTTTGTGTTATAGAGTGCGAGTTCGTTTGGTGTACCTCTGTGAAGTGTAGGATTTCGTGTAGCTTTGTGGATAAGTTGAGAAATTGTAGATTAAAAGTGTCGTCCCGTGGAACAGTGGTGTCAATCTTCATTTTATTTACATTTTTTGTTTTGTATCTGTCGCTGCACTACTGCTACCGTACTTAGCGTGCCAAATCGTCAGTATCTCTTGTTGCATTACACTCTGCTACCGTACTTTTGTGTATTGAATAGTGTTTCTACGTCTGATTGCCTCGTTTCGCGCATCGGAAATTTGCTATAGTTTTTCGTTACGTGGTAGTCTTTGTTGCGTGTTTAAAGTTTGCGTCGCATTTTTTGTGATCATGGCTTGCAAGAAGTGCCAAAAAACCATTTCGGACTCCGAACGTATTGTTTGTCGCGGTTTTTGTGGTGACACATTTCACGTGATTTGTGCCAAAGTTGATCTCGAACTTCTCGATCAACTTGGATTGTACGAGACGAATGTCTTCTGGATGTGCGATCACTGTGCGGCGCTTTTTTCAAACGGCCACTTCCGTAATATCGTGAGCCGTGACGTCAATCAGACTTCTGTGGCTCCAAACGCGGTTGATTCGATGAAAGAGGACATCGAGAAATTGAATTCGGCTGTTATTGCTCTTGCAGCCAAAGTGGAATCAAAGATCCCAGTCAGCTCAACTCCACGTTGGCCTAAAAATGACCGCTTTGATTCCGGTCGTGGCACCCCGAAACGTCGCCGTACTTCATCTAGCACTGACGACAAGCCCATACTGTGTGGTAAGAAAGCACCTATCGACTCGGTCAGAACCGTGGACCTGAACGATGATCTGGTGTGGGTTTACTTATCGGCGTTTCATCCCACTACTACGAACGATGAAATTTCATCTCTTGTCTCTAAGTGTTTGTGTCTGGAAACAGACGAGAAACCTCGGGTTGCCAAGTTGGTTCCCAGAGGAAAAGATCCGTCAACGTTAAACTACGTTTCCTTCAAAGTCGGCGTCAACCAAAACAAACGGGATGTTGCCCTTTCCTGCGATTCGTGGCCGGAGGGCATTCAGTTCCGTGAGTTCGATGATTCCCGGTCAAAGAAGGTGACCAAAATCACCCGTATTGGTCCAGCACAGTGACACCAGTTCCAGGATACTTCCTTTTCAATTACTAACGTGCTGTTGGGCGGATCTGGGACGCAACAACACAGCGCTTCGGAAGCCTCTGATCCCTCCGAACCAGTCGAGCTGTTTGTAGATCTAATCATCAAAAGTCGTCCTAGCCCTGGTTTTGGAATCGGTGACGAGGTCTTCCAGCCTGTACTTACAGGCAAGTATCGATACGTTCCAAAACCTTCTTTTTCTGAGCCACCTTCCGCTTCCAGCAGCGAATCGCAACCATCCGATCCAACCTCGCCTTCTGAAAACGACGTAGTAAGCTCGATGTCTTCTGAACTCTGGATGAACCAATCTGCTTTGCAACCGGGACGCATCGTGGAAAGCTTTATGGAAGCCCCCGGTTCCTCTAACTCAGTCGTGCTGATTCCTGTCAGCGTTCATCATAGTCGTCCTGGCCCTGATTTTAGATGTGGATTGGGGGTCTTCCAACTTGCTAGAACAGGCGAGTACATAATTAATAGCGCAAATACGATGTCTGATGCCGATCCAAATTTCAGCACCTTGAATGCCGCCGAATCAACTCTCGTACCTCGGAGCCCGGAACGCGCCGTAGAAAGCCTCGTGGAAGCCCCTGATCCCTCCGTCTCAGTCCAGCCATTTGCTGCCGCCGCTCACCATAGTCGTTCCGGACCTGTAGTCGGATGTGGAGAGGGGGTCTTCCAACCCAGTCACTATGGCGAGTATCCGCATGGTATTGTTAATGTTCATTCGCTGCCTGATGCTTCCGTGATTTCTAGGGAGAACAGACGTTCGATTGTAAGCCGCAAGCAGGACATCGTGATTTTCTTCCAAAACGCCGGCGGAATGAATTCTGATGTTGACGACTACCGGCTTGCTGTATCGGATCGTTGCTATGATGTGATTGTCCTATGCGAGACGTGGCTCGATTCGCGAACACTTTCCAGCCAGGTGTTCGGATCCGATTATGAGGTTTTTCGTTGCGATCGGAATCCAAACAACAGCCGAAAATCTACTGGTGGTGGCGTTCTTGTGGCTGTCCGTTCCGGATTGGAGGCGAGAGCAATCGAAAATGAATCGTGGAACAGTGTGGAACAGGTTTGGACAGCCATTAAACTGGGCGATCGCACATTATTTTTGTGCGCATTGTACATGCCACCAGATCGAGTTCGTGATCTTGAACTCATCGAGACTCACTGTCAATCAGTCTTCACAGTAATGGAAAGAGCGACTCCAATTGATGAGCTATTCATTTTTGGGGACTTTAACCTAGCAGGCGTTTCGTGGAGACCATCCCATAGCGGCTTCCTCTATCCAGATCCAGAACGTTCTGTATTTCATGCAGGAGCTATCGGCCTTCTCGATAACTATAGTGTAGCAACGCTTTCTCAAATTAACTACGTAGTCAACGAGAACAACCGTAGTTTGGACCTCTGCTTCGTGAGCACTCAGGACAATGCTCCGTTCATTTCCACAGCACCTTGTCCACTAGTTAAGCTTGTTCCGCACCACCCTCCTCTGATTGTCACTGTTGAGGACAATCTCGTTCGTGATTTCGATAGTCTTCCTGCTGCGGTTTCTTATGACTTTCGAAAGGCCGACCATCGAAGCATTGTAGATGTGTTGTCAAACATGGACTGGGAGAACATTCTCGATCATGACGACGTTGAGGCCGCTGCGCAAACTTTTTCTCATGTCTTGGCATATGTCATTGACAGACACGTCCCGAAAAGAATTCAACGCAAAGACTCTCACCCTCCCTGGCAGACGATTGAGCTGCGTAGGTTGAAGTCGATCAAGAGAGCAGCATTGAGAAGATTTACGAAGTATCGCACGCTTCCTCTGAAACATCACTACGTGAGGCTTAATCACGAGTATCAGCGAGCCAGTCGTCGATGCTTTCTGCGATTTCAACGAGGTATTCAGCGTAACCTTAAACTTCACCCAAAATCCTTCTGGAACTACGTGAACGAGCAACGCAGAGAATCTGGCCTCCCATCGTCAATGGAATTGAACAGTGAAGTCGCTTCCACTCCGCAGGATATTTGTCGCCTTTTTTCTGTCAATTTTGCCAGTGTGTTCACTGATGAGAGACTAAGTGACGACCATGTTTCCCTCGCAGCCAGGAACATCCCACTAAATGGTCAAACGCTGAGTGCAATTGATGTCAACGTTGAGATGATTTCTAACGCTGCAACGCAGCTCAAATCGTCCTTCAACCCTGGACCCGATGGAGTTCCGTCCGTGTTTTTGAAGAAACATATTGCTTGCTTGTTAACTCCACTTCACCGTCTATTCCGGATGTCTCTCTCCAGTGGTATATTTCCATCCTTCTGGAAATGTGCACACATGTTTCCTGTCCACAAAAAGGGAAGCAAACGAGCCGTGGATAACTATCGTGGAATTACATCGCTGAGTGCTGTTTCGAAACTATTCGAGCTTGTTATTATGGAACCGTTGCTCTCTCACAGCAAGCAGTATCTGAGTGCTGATCAACACGGGTTTACTGGCGGTCGCTCTACAACCACCAATCTGCTATGCCTCACATCCTACATTACCGATAGTATGACTGAACGGGTACAGACGGACGTTATATATACCGATCTATCCGCGGCATTCGATAAGTTGAATCATGACATTGCGATTGCTAAACTTGACAGGCTTGGGGTGAGCGGAAATCTTTTGAGTTGGTTCCGTTCGTATCTTACTGGTCGCCAACTTATGGTTGCTATAGGAGATTGCAAATCAGCTAGCTTCTTTGCCACATCAGGTATACCGCAGGGAAGCCATCTGGGACCGTTGATTTTTCTACTCTACTTCAACGACGTGAACCTGGTTATCGAAGGACCTCGATTAGCATATGCAGACGACCTCAAAATATTTTTACGAATTTGCTCGATCGCTGACTGCCACAATCTTCAACATCAGCTTAATGTCTTTGCCAGTTGGTGTACTTTAAATCGAATGGTAGTGAACCCAGCAAAGTGCTCTGCCATAACGTTCTCACGAAAAAAGCAACCGATTGTATTCAGCTATGACCTGCTTGGAACGACACTCGAACGCGTGAATCAGGTGAAAGACCTGGGTGTGGTGTTGGATTCACAGCTAACATTCAGGCAACACATTTCTTATGTCATCAATAAGTCGTCTAGGACTTTAGGATTCATCTTCAGGATAGCTAAGAATTTCACCGATGTCTACTGCTTAAAATCTCTTTACTGCTCCCTCGTACGATCGACGCTTGAGTATTGTTCTGCGGTTTGGAATCCGAATTACAACAATGGTGCCGAGAGAATCGAATCTGTTCAACGTCGCTTTCTTCGTTTTGCGCTTCGTAGACTGCCCTGGAGAGATCCGCTTCGGCTGCCCAGCTACGAGAGTCGCTGCCAACTGATAAACCTTGAACCTCTCCGGATTAGATTAGATTGTGAGGCTATCCTAAGGCAAATTGACCTAAACGTGCAACCCCGACCACTCCGTAACAACCTCATGCTGAGACTGCCACTGCGTCGCACGAACTACGGGGCATATGGTGCGATTTGTGGACTACAGCGTGTGTTCAATAGAGTCGCATCTGTATTCGACTTTCACCTCACACGTGATGCGCTTCGTCGGAGATTCTCATCTGTTTTCGCCGGCCGCAGTGACTGACAGAGAAAATTAGTGTATTTCCATTTATGTTTTTTTTTACATTCTGACCATGTTGCTTTGTTTTTCTTTCTGTGATTATTTGACATGTAATTTTACTATTATTATTTTTATGATTAGTATTATTAACATCATTTGGGCTACAGCCAGCCTGTTGATGTATGGCAACAATAAACCGATTGTCACCGCCGTTGCATATTTCTGCCAGTCGATGTTCCTTGTAAGATCAAATGGAACCCGAGATGGTTCTGCAGAGTGAGGGCCACACTTTATTGAAATGATGATTGGCAAATGATCGCTACCATGGGGATCATTGATAACCTTCCACTGACAATCCAATGATAGCGATCTTGAACACAAAGATAGGTCGAGTCGGCTTTCTCGAGCCGGAGGTTTTGCTATACGTGTCGCTTCACCACTGTTCAAAATAGTCAAATTGAAATCGTCACATAAATCGTAAAAAATAGCCGCTCTATTGTCGTCATATAGATCGCCCCACCCAGTACCATGGGAGTTCATATCACCCAGAATTAATACTGGGGATGGAAGAATCGAAACTAGATTCCAGAGTTGACTACGGCTTATGGAGATTCTTGGTGGAACGTATATTGAAGCTATGCAAAGATCTTTGTTCTTCACATTTATTTGGCAAGCAACGATTTCGACGCCGGATAGAGCAGGAAGGGAAATTTTGTAGAAAGGGTAGCACTTTTTGATCCCTAAAAGAACTCCTCCATAAGAATCGTCTCTATCCAGGCGTATAATGTTAAAATCGTGGAAGTTGAGTTCTTTATCGGAAGAAAGCCATGTTTCACAGAGAGCAAATATATCACAATCAGAATTGTGAAGTAAAAATTTGAACGAGTCTAGTTTAGGCACTAGACTACGGCAGTTCCACTGTAGCACAGTGATCATATCTTCAACCTCGTTCGACGAATTATCCATCGAAAGATATGATTGATGCAAGGAGGGGCCATGAAACAGTCAATTGCTTAAGATATGATTCTAATGTTGGAAGCAAGGCAGAAACTAAGCTTCTTAGAGGGTCTTGTATGTTGAACATGTTTAATATGAATTCCACAATATCCGAAAAAGCTAGCAAACCTCGTTCGGACTTGGATGTCTTTTGAGAAGTTTGAGGAGCAGCTTTTTTATTTTTTTTATCTTTGTTGGGCAATGGCGGAAAATTCTTGCTGCATCCAGGGATTGGATCAACAGGAGCCTTCGGTTTTGTTTTTTCATCCCCATTACCCTGGGAATTTGGCAATCGTCTGGAGGTGACTTTAGTTTTCTTACGGCGCACTTTCGGGGAGGGGCATTTTCTTTTTGAGGAACCGTCCATTTTTGAAGGTGCGTGTACCACCGTAGAATCACCTTCATCGGATGAGTCAGAGTCCGATTCTTCAACTGACAAAACCGAAAATTGGTTTGCATCTTGGACGGCTGATGCAGCCTTCAACATTTGAGCATATGTCTGCTTGGAGCGTCCAGAGATTGAACGCTGCACTTTATCGGAGTGCTGTTTGTACATCGGGCACTCCTGCAAGGGGTGAGGATTCTCGCCACAGTAAGCGCATTTTACTGATTCTTTGTGGCAAGAATCCTCTTTGTGGTTTTCACCACATTTGCCACAACGAGTTTTGTTGCCGCAATGGCTGGCCGAGTGTCCCAGCCTTTTGCAGTTGGTACAATTATATACCCTCTGTACAAACAGCCGCACTGGAAAAAAAGCACCATCAATTTTAACAAAGTTTGGGAGAACTGAACCTGCGAAAGTCACCCGGAACGAGTCTGAATGTTGATAAACTTTTTTACCGTCTAGCAAAGATGCTGAATGCAGTTGCCTTACATCCAGTATCTTCACTAGCGCGGTAGCGAATGTCGAGTTTTTAAAAGTTCCCGAGGCATGTTTCAAGTCCTCGACAGTCAGACTCGCGTCGGAGACCACGCCTTCTATCTCCACATCTCGAGAAGGGATGTAGATGTTATACTCAACACTAAAAAGCTCGTGATCAGCAATTTTATTTGCCACATCATAAGTCGGTGCTTCTACACGCAGTTTGTTGAATCTTTCTTTGTGTACCAAGATTCCCGGATACTTACGCAGCAAATCTCTCGTTATGTCGAGAGTTTTCAAAGGTTTATTTTTGGGCCGAAAAAAGACAACCCATGGTCCTTTCGAAGACGGTTCATAGTATCTGGTTCGCGTAACGTAGGCATCGGAAGATGCCATAAGTGTTGCGCAAAAGCGGTGCGCAACCACTTAAGAAGGAAAAAAATTAAAACCTTCACTAATTAATTAATTTTAATTACTAGTAATTAATTTTTTTGCCCGACGTACGAACAAATCAAAAGGAAAAAAAAAATCGAAACAAAAAAAAAACAAAAAAAAAACTTATATCTACTTGCAAAAAGTTGTCTCACTATGACCCATACTCCCCTACCAGGGGTGAGAGACAGAGTCACGCGCCACGAGGCAAAATTTAACTACAATAGGGAGGCAATGGACTTGCAAAATGTATTGTCTAATACTTATGCCGGTTGTAAACAACCTATCAGCCGGTGCAGCTAGATGGTCCGTTTGCTGCTGCTGGTGGTGATGTTGGTGTTGGTGGGTCGGCACGATGATGAAAAAATGGCTTGACGACCGGATGGATTACCGGGGTGAGTTAAAGCTGGATGGCAACTCCAAGGGGCTCGGCCCATGGAATTCCACTTCCTCTGTTGCACACTGGTCACTTGGGGCACCCAATGGGGGGTGAAAAAACCGCTCGGGCGGAAAAAAAACTCCGAAAAAAACTAGATGCCGCGTGACTGAGACCGGGACGTTGTTAACCGACTGAGTGTTCAACTAGGAATGATTGATATATTTTGTTTTTAATCTCTTTCAACTCGGAAGACGAAATACGTGACAACGTGTCCGCAATCACATTTTGACTTCCTTGTATGTAGGTTATGTCAAAATCATACTCTTCAAGCGCCAACCTAAATTTAGTTAAACGACTTGAAGGGTCTTTCAGTGAGAATAGATAGACTAATGGCTTATGGTCTGTGCAAATTGAAAATTTTTTACCATATAGAAAGGGCCTAAAATGTTTAATTGCCCAAACCACTGCCAGTAGCTCCTTCTCGATTGTCGCATAATAAATCTCTGCTTTATTCAATGCTTTACTGACATAAGCTACGGGATTTCCGTTTTTGTTCGATAAAACGGCTCCAATAGCGTATCCAGAAGCATCTGTGTGTAGCATAAATTTATTGTTCTCACCGAAATCTGGGTAGTCTAGAATCGGTGGGTTTACAAATTTTCCCTTCAATGTGTTAAAGGCTGTCTTGCAATCTTGAGTCCAGACAAACTTCGAGTTTTTTTCTGGTTAATTTGTTAAGAGGAATGCATATTGTAGCAAAGTTTTCAATATGTTTACGGTAATAGTTCGCAAACGCAATAAAACGTTTGACTTCATTAGCATTTTTTGGTACACGCCAGCTATTGATGCATTCTGTTTTTTTGTGGATCGGGTCTTATTCCTTCTGAGGAGATGTAATGACCTAAGTAAATCAATTCCTTTTTATAGAAATTACATTTCTCAGGATTTAACTTCAAATTAACTTTTCTAAGAGTTCGAAAACACTAATTAGATTTTTATTATGTTCTTCCGTTGTCTTTCCAAATATAATTAAGTCGTCTAGGTAAACCAAACATAGCAATTGTCATTAGCCTGGAAAAAAAAGATGGACTTATTTTTAGACCCATCGGTAACCTAGTCATTTGATATTGACCGGTTGGTGTGGTAAAAGCTGTGACTGCCCTATCTTCTGGCTTAAGGTCTGAGGTCACGATCCGCCATTTTTGATGGTTTTTTCGAAAAACTAGTGTTTAAACCCAATTATCTCGAATATGGTAAAGATTATCGCAAAATCCAACTGACAATCGTTTTTAATTATGCCAAAGAATATTCTGTGGAATTGTCAAAGTTCTGGGAGTTCTCAAATTTAAACTTTGAGAACTTTTTGTTACCATTTCTGGAACCGTTTTTTAGTGACTTTATGCCTTTCTCTCAAAGTTTTTAGCTGTTAGAGACATAGGATCGATAATTCCTCCTGACAAAAGTTTTGTATTTCCCTAAGGATCATTCTAGAATAAAAAAAAATGTGTGCACTCGCTATAATTTTTGAGAAACTTGGCTTCAAAGTTGCAAAATATTCATTAAAATTTACTTGAATTCATAAATTGGGAGAAAATCCTTGAGATAATCCTCTGCCATTCTCTCTGAGCAGAAGAGAGAATGGAGCATATACCATAGTCGAGCAAGTACTGTGTTGCCAGTGCACACTGGGCCAGGAACCGAAATTAGCAAGACAAAACCTCTAGCGCATTGGGTTTGCATTATATTGAATTAATGTCTTTGGTAAAGTTTCTCGGTTTAACATGCACGTTCATCTGGTCATGGAAATTAGTTCCAATTTTCTCCGCATAGATGGTGCTGCAATACTAACTTTCTTATTTCGCATGATAGAGGTTTGCTGTCTTGGGCAAAGTTGTAGAACATAAAATAATATATAAAAATGCCGAAGGACTCAAAGTTCTAGGTCTTCAAATAACAAAGATATAGTGAATATTGTAAAATTTAACTGAAATTTACATTTTTTGTACTATTTTCCATACAAACGAGAAATCCTTCATTTTTAACGCCGTGTCTTTTAAGTCAAATAATTTGCAAGTTTTTAGGAAGAGTTCCCAATATTTTGGGTCGATACAAGAGAAATATTAGCCAAAATAGTGAAAATTACCATGATTCTCATAATCCGGTTTCTCGAAAAGTAGCAAGTATTAGCAAAAAGTTGTTTACCTACTGAAATGTACCATTTATCATCAATCAAAGGTGAAAGTTTGCCGAACATATTATTTTATATATTTGAGATATCTGAATTCATAGACTACAATGTTTATTCAATTAGCGTTCGCCAATGCACGGCTTGCTGGCTGCGTGCGATGGAAACGATGGAATACGTCTCTTATGCTTCGCAGGCTGCACGTTGGCGATTGCTGTACTAATGTATGCACAAAGCTTCTTCATGGTCATGTCTTCATTCGAAGACAGCAAACCTCTATCATGCGAAATAAGAAAGTTAGTATTGCAGCACCATATATGCGGAGAAAATTGCAACTAATTTCTATGACCAGATGAACGTGCATGTTAAACCGAGAAACTTTTCCAAAGACACCAATTCAATATAATGCAAACCCAATGCGCTAGAGGTTTTGTCTTGCTAATTTCAGTTCCTGGCCCAGTGTGCAGTGGAAGGCTATGTTTCTTTTTCACACTTTGATGACCCGCAATAATGCTGGATTAGAATCTGTTCGAGTAGGTATGTGATCAATGTATAATATGCAATTTATCAAACCATTTTATTAAATTGCGTTTATGTGAAAGTAAAATAGATATTATGCATCGGTCATTTATTACTGCCAAAAGCAGATACATAAATAAACATCCTATACGAGTTGGCCACATGGCTGAGTCTGATCCTTGAACCCGAGAGAATCTAAAGAGAGAAGTATGGGAAATCTGTCTATTCGGCGCGTTTAGTACTGTAAAAAACGCAAGGAAAAAACTGCTCGAATTTTTATTCCAAAGTTACGTAGCAAGTGTTTGGTGTCGGTTCATTTAATTTTTTTGCAAAATGGGTTTTTTTTAAGAAAAAATCTGCTGTCCGTCAAGTGAAAAGGTATCAACGAGAATGCCAACACACAAAAAATTATCGTTAATGAAATTAAAAAAACCATGGGTAAAATTAAAAGTTTGCATTGGTTCTTTTTGGTAGAAAGTCATTAGCATTCATAACAAAAGTCAGCCTATTGTCAGTTCAAAAGTTACGTGCCCCCTACTTTTAAAAGTAGAAACTTTCAAAATAAATTGTAGAACTGAGCGGTTCCACGAACAAGTGGGAAATTTTTCCAGTTTTTATTTTTTTGTATTTTTTGATTTGCATGAAACCTTGCATACAAGTTTTTGGGGAAGAAAAACGCCGTTTTGCATACTTGGTTCGCCATTTTGAATCTAGCCTTACTTATGAGAAGGGCCTATGAAAAATGCACATGATATCTTCAAAAAAATGTATCTCGGAAACGGTTTGTCCGATTGGTTTGGTGTCTTGGACGAAGTTTTAGACAATTGTTGGTGTTATATGGAGAAAATATGCACGGTAAAAACAAAGTTTGGTATTTGTGTTTTGAACTAAAATATAAATTTTCCTTTTAAAGTGACATGTCAATAATTTTTTATTATCCTTATGTTATAGCTGACTGAAAATGCTATCTAGTGCACAGTAGGTTCTTCTGGAGAAAAATAGGTTACAATGAAAAAAATTGTTTTTTAAAAAAATACAATTTTCAAAAAAGCTATTAAGAAAAGTCAAAAAAGTTTGTCACCCTAATTTTATGAAAGTACATCAAATTTGCAAACAAAAAGTACTTCGGTAACATTTTTCTAAGATGCACCGTTTAGAAGATATTACTGATTTAATATTGTTTTTTTTTTTGATAACTTAATAAGTTTTGGCCCTTTTCGGATGTACTCCGTGTTTTTCCAGTTTCAAAAGTATTTTTTTCGGAAAGATTGGAAAATTTTGAGTTAAAATGACACTGACAGCTTAAAGATTCGAGTGAAATTCTCTGCCTTAAAAGTATTTTGAAAAACAAGTTACAAAATCCCACTATCAGGAACAATGATTTCTTCAAATGATTTTTGGTGCGTTGTGCTGAAAACGTGCTAACAAGTATTAGATACAGGTAATCAGATACCAGTTAGCTGTACTACGTACAGTTGGTGATTGTAAACATGGTCTTTGTTGGAACTAGCCCACCATGGCCACGCTGGCCATAACGAGGCTAGCTCCGTCGTTGACCGTTCCTTAATAATAAATAAAAAGAACGCAGTAGTCACCTTCCATCAAACTAGAGGGCTGCCGACTGATACCTCAATCAACAACCGCCGCACTCTTTATTCATTCCAGGTATATACAATTTACAATCTTCTTCAATAACAATATACCTACGCCAGCAAATCTACCTCGCTCCAACTCTCCAAACTCGTACCTGAAGGTTCGACGATACCTGAGCGTTCAACTCTACCTATCTTCCAACAGTCTTTACCCAGCATTCTATGATTTCTACCCGTGAGCTGTATAATAATGTCTGACTCGGTTCTGAATTCATCCAGTATCTACTAGGGAAAACCAAACAGTAAATGCAGAAAGGTTGCTAGTAGCATAGTGATTATAGTAATTTCAGCTCATAATCCTGTGTTTTTGAACGAGATCCAGTGTTGTTTGATAACATAATAATTGTAAAGGAAAGTGTAACACGTTTTGGTGCAAAGGTAAGTTTTAAATACACATTTTAATTATATGTTTTGTGATATTTTCGTACAAAACTAACAATTGGAAAATATTTTCTATGTTACAGATTACAAAATGAGTAAAATAAGATGTATTCGCCCATTCAAAGACATTCAGTGTTCGAAAGAGCTGCGATATCTCACGGATGGTATCATCCAAAAACTAAAATCAATTAGATTTTCCAAGGTATCCACACTGAACACCAAGGATTTTCGTGTTTGTTCGTCTTGCCGTCTACATATTGATTCAAGAGCTCACCTCACCCAAAACGAGGAACAAAGCGTAGCCGGCGGCTCAAGGATGCCAACTGTTCAGACCATACCTGATGTACCTGATTCGCAAAGCTATGAAAGTTTGGTCACGATACCATCAGAGTCAACGCTAAGCACAATTAAATCAAATGAAGACTTCACGATGCCTGTAGACGTCGAAATATTCAACCGAGGAATAGCAGCTATTCGTGTTTCGCCTGTAGATTTAGGTAAGGTTAAAAATGTTCACTATCCTGAAAAAAGTGCGCTGAAATCGTCGAAGGTGTACGAAGAAATCTTTTTAAATTAGACGCTAAAACAGAAAAAGCAAACGAGTTTGATGAAGTCATAGAAAATATGAAAATTAAATTTTTAAATTCAGCCACAAGGCAAGAAAAACTATCAATTTTATCATTGTTGCCAAAATCATGGTCAGTACAAAAAATTGTAGACGAATTTAAAACCAGCAGAAATATGGCATCAGATGCAAGAAAGGAAAGAGATAATGTATTTGATTCATCTCAAGGTTCAAGCTCTGGAAAAGCTTTGAGTAATGAAACAAAAGAACTGGTTTTGAATTTTTTTGAGGACGATGATATAAGCCGTGCAATGCCAGGCCAAAGAGATTTTGTTAGCGTAAAGACAGCAAATAAGAGATTAGCTGTTCAGAAAAGATTGTTAATGATGACATTGAGAGAAGCTTTTAATCGCTTTAATGAAATGTACGTCAATGTAAAAATAGGGTTTTCATCATTTGCAAGCCTCCGGCCAAGGCAATGTAAACTATTGACTATCACAGGAACACATAATGTTTGCGTTTGCACTACGCATGAAAATGTCAATTTAATTCTACATAGCTTAAAAAAATACAATGTCTTGAATGATCTAAAAACATTAACGAATAGATTACTTTGCGAAAATAAGACAACTCATTGCCATCTACGAAGATGTAAAAACTGCCCAGATACCTCAGTTTTAGAAGACAGTTTATTGAAACAACTGGAAGAAATTTGTTGAAAAGCTTTCATTCGAACAATGGGTTACCACTGACAGATGTGATTTAGAAACTATTGTAAAGCAAACCGATGAGTTTGTTTCATTTTTCAGCTCAAAATTAGAAAGTTTGATTCCGCATGATTTTGTAAAAACCGAACAATCCAATTTTTTGAAAACTACAAAACAAAACTTGCAAGATGGTGAATTTTTAGCTATTTGTGACTTTTCTGAAAATTACAGCTTCGTTTTGCAGGATGAAGTTCAATCACACCATTGGAACGTGCAACAGGCCACAATCCATCCTTTCGTAATATATTATACTGAAAATATGCAAATTAAACATTTTAGCTTCATTATAATTTCTGAAGAACTAAGACATGATTCAGTCGCTGTCAATTTGTTTATTGATAAAATGATAAACTTTTTACAAATTGATCAAAATAAAAACATAAAAAAAAAATTATTTTATGTCAGATGGTGCTGCTTCACAGTATAAAAACCGAAAAAACTTTTCTAGCCTTTGTAAATTTAAGTCAAAGTATGGTATTGACGCTGAATGGCATTTCTTCGCAACATCGCACGGAAAAGGTCCATGCGATGCTATTGGAGGTACGATAAAACGCATGGCTACCAGAGCAAGTTTAGCCAAAGAACGCGAACACCCGATAAAGACTGCAAGAGAGTTGTTTAATTGGGCAAACAAACGAAAAGAAGAAGAACTTACAAAGTTGTCATTTTGTTATTCTACTACAGAAGAATACGAAAATATGTCTTTGCAGCTAAATAATCAATATAATAATGCAAAAACAATTCAGGGAACTCTAAAATTCCACTCATTTCTTCCTCTATCAGAAAATACAATAAAGGCAAAGCTTTATTCAAACTGTCCTGACAATGATGCCAAAATATTCAATATTGTTAAGAAAGTTGTGTAAACAATAATTTTATAAAAATACAGGAATAAAAATAAACTGATGATATCCAACATATAATGTTATTTTTTATTGCGCACAATCACCATCCCTGAAAAATAAGCTTAATTCGCTCTTTTGAATCTTGCTAATTGAGGAGCTTACATTTGCAGTTCTCAAAAAGGTGTATCTCTAAATCGAGTTGTCTCATCGGTTTGATGTCTGTGGCGATGTTCGGCAATAGAGAGAAAATATGCACAGTATAAACACATCCAGTTTAAATGGATTAAACTGTTAGGCGATATGCAAGAGTTGAATGCACATTTTCAGCACAACGCACCAAAAATCACTTCAGTGCCAACATTTCAAAGGGGCGTTATTGCATTTGTAAACAATGGCTTTAGTCGTCGAATTCTCGTGAATAAAAGCTCACTCATGAAAAATAATGACACCAGCAGGTAGAGGAATGTTTCCTCTATCAGCAAGCAATGTAATTTTGTAGAGGTAAGATTTCATTCGCGAAAAATTGACGGTTAAAGTCATTGTTTACAAAAGCAATTACGCCCCTTTGAAATGTTGGCACTGACTTGAAGAAATCATTGTTCCTGATAGTGGGATTTTGTAACTTGTTTTTCAAAATACTTTTAAGGCAGAGAATTTCACTCGAATCTTTAAGCTGTCAATGTCATTTTAACTCAAAATTTTCCAATCTTTCCGAAAAAAAATACTTTTGAAACTGGAAAAACACGGAGTACATCCGAAAAGGGCCAAAACTTATTAAGTTATCAAAAAAAACAATATTAAATCAGTAATATCTTCTAAACGGTGCATCTTAGAAAAATGTTACCGAAGTACTTTTTGATTGCAAATTTGATGTACATAAAATTAGGGTGACAAACTTTTTTGACTTTTCTTAATAGCTTTTTTGAAAATTGTATTTTTTTAAAAAACAATTTTTTTCATCGTAACCTATTTTTCTCCAGAACAACCTACTGTGCACTAGATAGCATTTTCAGTCAGCTATAAGATAAGGATAATAAAAAAATTATTGACATGTCACTTTAAAGGGAAAATTTATATTTTAGTTCAAAACACAAATACCAAACTTTTTTTTTACCGTGCATATTTTCTCCATATAACACCAACAATTGTCTAAAACTTCGCCCAAGACACCAAACCAATCGGACAAACCGTTTCCGAGATACAATTTTTTGAAGATATCATGTGCATTTTTCATAGGCCCTTCTCATAAGTAAGGCTAGATTCAAAATGGCGAACCAAGTATGCAAAACGGCGTTTTTCTTCCCCAAAAACTTGTATGCAAGGTTTCATGCAAATCAAAAAAGATGAAAATTACTCGTTGCTTTAATGATATGGAACCGCTCAACTGTCAAATCAAAAGCTTGACAGTGTTAAAGTGTATTATTTTTTATTCAAACTAAACTTTCAACATAAAAGCTTTGTATACTTATATTGACATATGTGCCGCTTTGATTTAAATATATAAAATATGTTTAATTTAAATAAAAGCATTTTCAACATCAAAATATCATTTGTCATCTTTTTTATTGTATACTGAATATCAAAACTTTTAAATAACTGTTTTTATTTTTCAATGTAAAATATTGTTAACATTACCTAACATAATGATATGTATCCATATCGACGAACCCATGTGTCTTTCAAATTAAGCTGCAAACCCAACATACTGACAGATGCCTCAAACTGACCATTTCCCTGCTGCTGTTGTTTCCTGCGGGACTCCTCCATTACATAGATAGCAGCAGTGTTTGAGAAATGTACAGTTGCTGTTGTTTATGCTGTTCAAACGCAGGGTGTTCAAGAAGTAGATAACTTCCTCCAGCAGGTCCGATCACTACAGCTTCCTGGCTTGGCCATATGAGAATGAAATTGACTAAAATCAAATAAAATCACGTTGTACATGTATGCTTGCGTGTTGAAGGAAATGATGCATCTACCTGCTGGCAGCGAAGAGCGATTCGCAAAGCCCATATCCGACAGAAGCACCCCTTGACCGATTGTGTTGAAACTGTGCATGTAATGCAAGCTTCATGCCATTCGAGATGATGTATCAAGTGCTAACAAAATTACAGTGAACAAATGTGCCGTTGCATAATTCATCCTGAAAATATGATAAAGTTTGCTCAAATATTCGGCATAAATCGCATTTGTGCTTACACAATAACGAGTTCGGTGTCTCAAATTTACTCCAGTAGAGCTGATCAGACTTCCAGGGAAACTCAACTGACTCGGGGACCGGTCCCACCGTTTGGGACAAATCAATGTCCGTCATGGTGAGTTCATCCAAACATCCACCAAAAGCAACTGGTGCGGACTACGTAGACCACGATCCTTCGCATCCACGCTGTGACTTGACGACCGGCTTGGTCAGTATAAGTAACGAGCATTCCAGTTTGCTCAATATGACTTGGATAGCAGAACCAATCCGGATTAACGTTCCATTAGTGGTACTTACGGAAGCGATAAAACTAGGGTGAAAAAGTAGCCTGAAATTGTGCAGAAAAATCATGTAATCAATCAAATTTATTGGATCCAACAAAAACTCAATAAAATTTTAATAACCTTTACAGGAACAATAACATTTTTTTCTAAATGTTCACGCAAACCTTGAAAATGGTAGCAGCAATGCTAGATTTCAAATAGTATATATATTTTATTTTGCGAATTTTTTTTTTTTTTTTTTTTTTAACTCTTTGTTTGTTCCAAATTCAAAATAAATTACATTTCATTTTTAACCTAGGTGCTCCAGTTACTACAGTAACTTATCAGCCTTAATTGTTATGATATATATCTAAGTGTTTTTACATTGTTCCTGTCTTGGCAATTCAGTATTTTAAACAGGTTTTTTAAACCTGCATGTCAGTATAACAATTGATAGCTTAAAACTAAAAAAACTAAAACTAAATCTTATCTAAGTATAAAGGGAATTAATCGTTGCAATTGAGGATTGTAACGATTTTTGCCGGAAATTATTAATTATTTTGTTGGACATTTGTGCTAAAGTCTCAACATTCGAAATTCTATGTACTTCGGTAGTACTGTACCAGGGAGGCAACTTCAAAATCATCTTCAGAATTTTGTTCTGAATCCTTTGAAGTGCTTTTTTCCTGGTAGTGCAACAACAAGACCATATTGGCACAGCGTAAAGCATGGCCGGTCTAAAAACTTGTTTAAATATTAGAAGTTTATTCGTCAGGCAAAGTTTGGATTTCCTGTTTATAAGAGGATACAAACATTTTATATATTTGTTACATTTGGCTTGAATGCCCTCAATGTGATCTTTAAAAGTTAATTTTTGGTCAAGAACTAATCCAAGATATTTCACTTGGTTTGACCAGGAAATTGGAACTCCGTTCATAGTGACTATGTGACTACTACTAGGTTTCAAAAAGGAAGCTCTGGGCTTATGTGGAAATATTATAAGTTGAGTTTTGGTAGCGTTGGGAGAAATCTTCCATTTTTGTAAATAAGAAGAGAAAATATCTAAACTTTTCTGAAGTCTGCTGCAAATAACACGAAGACTTCTTCCTTTAGCGGAAATGCCTGTGTCATCAGCGAACAAAGATTTGTGGCAACCCTGAGGCAAATCAGGGAGGTCCGAAGTGAAAATGTTATATAATATAGGCCCAAGAATGCTACCCTGAGGAACTCCTGCTCTAACAGGTAGTCGATCAGATTTGGAATTTTGATAATTTACCTGCAGAGTTCTGTCAGTTAAATCATTTTGAACTAATTTCATAATATAAAGTGGAAAATTAAACATTTTCAATTTTGCAATCAAACCTTCATGCCAAACACTGTCGAATGCTTTTTCTATGTCTAGAAGAGCAACTCCAGTTGAGTGGCCTTCAGATTTGTTTGAACGAATTAAATTGGTAACTCTTAAGAGTTGATGAGTAGTTGAATGCCCATGGCGAAATCCAAACTGCTCATCTGCAAAAATTGAGTTCGTATTGATGTGAAGCATCATTCTATTCAAAATTATTTTTTTCAAAATGTTTACTTATTGAAGAAAGCAAACTTATTGGACGGTAGCTAGAAGCTTCAGCTGGATTTTTATCCGGCTTCAAAATTGGAACAACTTTTGCATTTTTCCATTTATCAGGAAAGTATGCCAAATGGAAACATCTGTTAAATAATTTTACCAAGAAAGACAAGGTACTCTCTGGGAGTTTTTTGATGAGGATATAGAAAATTCCATCATCACCTGGAGCTTTCATATTTTGAAATTTTTTAGTTATAGACCTTACTTCGTCCAAATCAGTCCCCCAGGAATCATCAAAAATATTTTCCCGAATGATAATATTCCGAAAATCCCGAGCAACCTGATTCTCAATAGGACTAGTAAGACCCAAACTGAAATTATGGGAACTCTCGAATTGCTTAGCAAGTTTCTGAGCTTTTTCCAAATTTGTGATCAAAATTTTACCACCTTCTTTAAGCGCTGGAATTGGCTTTTGAGGTTTTTTCAAAATTTTTGTGAGTTTCCAAAAGGGTTTGGAACTCGGGTCTAATTTAGAAACATTATTTTCAAAAGTTTTGTTCCTCAGGGCAGATAATCGATTTTTAATTTGTTTTTGCAAATCCCGCCAGATAACTTTCATGGCAGGATCGCGTGTTCTTTGAAATTGTCTCCTACGGACATTTTTAAGACGGATCAAGAGCTGAAGATCATCGTCTATTATAATTGAATCGAATTTAACCTCGCATTTTGGTACTGAGGCAGCTCTTGCTTCAACTATAGAAGTAGTCAGAGATTCAAGAGCATAATTAATTTCATCTTTGGTTTGCAAAGGAATGTTTGGATCGAAGTTATATTCCATAAATGTTCGATATTGCTCCCAATCAGCCCTATGGTAATTGAAAGTAGAGCTGTTGGGATTAGAAATTATTTCTTGGGATATTTCAAAAGTTACTGGAAGGTGATCAGAACCGAAGTCAGCATGGGTAACCAATTGGCTACAAAGATGACATGAATCAGTTAAGATCAAATCAATAGTTGAGGGATTTCTTGCAGAAGAAAAGCATGTTGGGCTGTTTGGATATTGAATAGTGTAATAACCTGCAGAACAATCATCAAACAGAATATTACCATTGGAATTGCTTTGAGCATTATTCCATGAGCGGTGTTTTGCATTAAAATCACCAATAATGAAGAATTTAGACCTATGACGGGTAAGTTTCTGAAGGTCACCCTTGAGAAAATTCTTTTGCTGGCCTACGCATTGGAATGGCAAATAGGCAGCTATAAACGTAAGTTGTCCAAATTTTGTTTCAACAGAAACTCCCAAAGTTTCAAAAACTTTGGTTTCAAATGAAGAAAGTATTTTGTGTTTGATTCGTCTATGAATAATGATGGCAACGCCACCACAGGGTCCATCAAGACGATCATTTCTATAAATTAAATAATTTGAGTCCTTCTTAACCTTATGGCCAGGTTTAAGGAACGTTTCAGTTATAACGGCAATATGCACGTTATGAACTCTCAAAAAGTTAAATATCTCGTCTTCATTATCTTTAAGAGATCGAGCATTCCAATTTAAAATGTTTAATGCTTTAAAATCCATTACTGAATTTTAAAGTCATGACAATATTATTAGCAAATTTTACTCCAGTTTGAATAGCATCAAACATGGAGTTAGATTTAAGCATATCAGAAATCATGTCAATTAATGAATTCTGTAAAAATTCCATTTTAGGAGCAGTAATGCTTCCTAAGTCAAAATTGTCAAAATTTCCGTTAGAACGTTGGCTAGTATTTTGATTTCTACCCGCTGCAATAGCAGCATAGGTAGCTCCATTAACTTGCTGAACATTGTTAGCAGCGAGGAGAGTAGGTACAGATGAAACATTTGAAGCAGGGGTGATATTTGTACCTACGGGTACGAATGTAGAATTTGTTCCTCGCTGACCGTTGTTAACAGCAGAGGAATTTGTACCTGGTCGGAAACGTGGAGCGTTTCCTACCTGTCGGTTAGAACGAGATTGTAGGATCGCTTTGCGAGTCTTACATTCCCAAAAATTGGATTTGTGGTTTTCACCACAATTTGAACATTTAAATTTCTTAGGATCTTCCTTCACAGGACAGTCGTCCTTTGCGTGAGAGGAATCACCACAATTCATGCATTTAGCTGGCATGTAGCAATTTTTAGTTCCGTGACCCCATCCCTGGCACTTACGGCACTGAGTGAGGTTTTGGAAATTTCCTCCAGTCTTCCTGAAGTGTTCCCACTTCACTCGGACATGGAGCATAAGGCTAGCTTTTTCTAAGGCCTTAAGGTTGTTTAATTCACTAGACTTGAAGTGAACTAAATAAAAATCATTAGAAATCCCGTTGCGCGAATCGCCAGGACGGGATTTCATTTTCATTTTGATTACTTGGAGTGGCACAACTCCAAGTAATTTTGCCAGTTCATCTTTGATCTGATCCAGGGATTCACCACTGGGCAGTCCTTTCATGACAACCTTGAACACACGTTCAGTTTTGGTGTCGTAAATAAAAAATTTGTGCTTCTTCTCAGTAAGATACTTGAGAAGACATTAAATCCGTCCAAGGTTTCAGCCAATACACGGCATTCACCCCGACGTCCAATTTGTAGTGAAAACTTAACTTTCACGAAATTCAAAAGTTCCATGCGAAGAGCATGGAAATTGGTAGTGGTTATCACAATAGGGGGAATCTTTTCCTTCTTGGCATTAAGCCGGGAAAGTTTACTAGAATTTTTCTTGGATGATGGATCATTCTCATCATCCGTGAGCAAATCAAATTGATTACTCAAATTAATTTAATCAGAAGGGGGGTCAAGAGTTTGCCCCTTTCTTTTGCGTTTAGGCGCCATGGCGGCAGTAAATTTTTATCCAAATCGACTTCCAAGCAGATTACTATAAGAATCTGAAGGATCGAAGAGGAATTTTCCAAATCGATATCCAAGAAGGATTACCTCGGGTAGGGTCCAAACAAGGATCGAAGAGGAATAAGAGGAGTTGAACAAGGTAGAAAATTTTTACAGGTTGAGCACTGAAAAGTGCTGTTTAAATTTGTTGTAGCTTTAGGTAGTAGTAACACTTCCTTAAGCAAAAAGCAAATAGATCCGCACGGCAAGAGAGCACGATGCGGACTGCCACTTCTAATTTCCACTAGCGGTCAGAGTGACAAAGGCGGGAAATGCAAATGAGGGTTCAGGGCTGCCAGTAAAAGTTGATATGAACACATATTATTGAAAGTTGAACAATTTTTCTTTCAAATAATGAACTTTTAAAATTACAAGCCAAAATTGAAAGAAGTTCTTTTAAACTCATAGCTTGACTTTCATTTTGAATATATTCGTAGTTAAAACTACGAATTATGAGAAACTTTCAATTTGAAAACACATTATTTTTATTGATACAGTTTTTATATTTTGTGTGAAGATACACAGCCAGTAGAAACGCCGTCACCAAAGCGTCAGAGACAGACATCTTCGGATGGTGAAATAAAGTAAGGTAGTATGATGATAATTCAACCAAGGTATGTCCAATTTATTCAGTAACGGGACTCTGCTATCCCTAATAAAGTGTGTATGGTTATTTTGCTTAACGTCATGTTCTGGGTATCATCCAAACGATTTGTGGAATAGTTCTATCATTTGGGTTATCGTTCAGGTATGGTATTTATTTAATTAGGGATGTTGGTTTATGTAAAGATTTATATTTTTCTAAGACAATAGGTCTATCAGGGTGTCGACTCAAAGTCGAAAATAAAATTCCCTGACTTTCCCTGACTTTCCAGTCGGTTTTAAGAAATATTCCAGTCATCAAAACTTCGTTATTTTAACCTAAGAAGCTACAACGTGATGTGCTTTATTATACCGTAGTGTAAATTAAGATTAGTTTAAAATGAGCAGCAGGGTAAGCTTTCGAAGATATCAAGAATAGCATACTCATGGCAAGTACAACAGAACTTGATACTAATACAATTTTTACAAAACATATGACCGACTATCTACGAAGGATGTGAATATGCCTAGGGCTATAAATACATATTACAATATAATAATGAATAACTACTGCTCACAACTAGGCTCACTATTAATTACTAAGTAATAATATGAATATTTAATCAATGTCACCAAGCTCTCAATTTGTGTTCATAATTTCACAGCCAAATAAAAATCAACCCGTAGACGATCCTTTCTCTTAACATATAAATTATTGTAAAATAGTAGAGCAGTGATTATTCTTGCTTTGGCAACCGAACCTGAGGATGCACTGCTCATGCATTAGTCAGTTTCGTACTCTCTGGAACTCCATATGACAACCACAGACATGGCAAAATAATTTAAGTTTAATTATCATTAACATTTTATTCTCTCCGATACCTTGAACCGTTTACTTTCGCCAGCTTCTGATATCTCCATGTTCACAACCTCCGATCCAGAAATCTTCTTGTTAACGCCTCATGTCCATTGAAGATACAACGATTCCACTCTGCCTTCGGCACCCAATTCCTCTGCGATCGACCGTTCGACGAGCGTCACTGAGGATCCGTCATCGAGGAAAGCATATGTGTTGCCCTGACCTCTATGACCAAACAAGGTAACTGGGAGGATCCGAAAAAAGGTTGATGAGGTAATCTGACGATGTACTGTAACCACCGCACTCGTAGATGTTTCACCCGATTTCGATTCGACCGGTGGCTCGAAGTGCAGTAAACGGTGGTGCCGCTTCGGGCATTCGTTGATCCCGCAAACTTCACCCTTACACAGCCATCGTGCATGCGATGTCAGACAACGTGCGCAAAGTTTGTTTGCCTTTACCGACTTCCATCGAACGTCCAAATCGAGTATTTTGAAAGCTGCACAATTTCCAATCTGATGGCCGTCAACCTTGCACACCGGACATTTGCTGCTTGTACTCCTGCCGCTTTCTCCCAATTTCTCGTTGTGATTGGCTCTTCGCGATGCTTCGATTGTTCCGTTTCCGTTTCCATGTGCGCGTTGATGAACGACTTCTCCTTGGGTTTGCTTCGCTCTTCCCTTGCAGCTTTCGGCGGAATGCTGACAAGCTGGGTTACGCCACTAGCTGCCGATGACACTTTCGCCATGTAACCGCTGAAAACATTCAAGTCAACTACTGGAACCTGCTCCTGATAGAGCGCCCAACTGAATTAGTAGTAGTTTGTCGACCAGTTCTTGTAGTAGGATCGGGTTTGACAAATGCCTTTCCAATCCGAAAGCTCAAGATTTTGCACCACTAGTCCGAAACTCACCAGTGTCTCCAATCGATCCGCCCGAGGAGCTGGAGTTGCCCTCACCTTAGCGATCATATTATTGACGATCTGTTCCGGACGGCCATACAGTTGCTGAAGTGTTGACACAATTTGAGGCACCGTTGACGGGTGGAGCAAAAAGTTGCTGACTGCATCTTTGGCGGAACTTCTAAGGCTACGCTGCAGCCACAGTAGGTTTTCTGCGTTGGACTAGCCGCAAATCTCCGTCGAATGCTGGTAGCTGCTTATAAAAGGCGGCCAATCTACAGGACCACCAGAGAAGATTGGCAACTCCTTTGTGACCACTTGCCTGGCTGCCAATTGTTGAGACGATGGACCAAATGCGATATTCGGTACAAAACGTTGATTCGGAATCCACTGTGGATGAAGTTGCGGAAACCCAGGGTCCCCAAAATTCTCCTGTCGACTACTTGGAAAACCTTCGTTAACAAAGAGCGAAAGAGGTGGTGGACAAGGAGGAGTATGATGCCGACTGTTCCCTGAATGATCTACCTAGGTATTCCAGAACTAATGTTTGGGTAAGCTAATGGTGGACTATTGTTGCCACTTACCGACGATTTACCTTCGTTACGTGATTGAGCGACATCTTGCAACTGTTGAACTTCGTCACGTAACGCCCAGTAGTCCTTCTCCGCATTACTTCGTAGACGAATCGCTTCTTGCTCCCGTTGACAAGTGACTACAAGTTGGGACTGCAACTGTTGTTCCGTAGCCCGCAGACGCTGGATCTCACTCTCTAGCTCTGCATTCTGCCTCTGAATTGCTGCCTGTTCCCGATTCCGATGCTTGAGTTTAATCCGCAAATCCGCTTCTGATTGACGAATCCGTTGCAGTTCTTCGACGTGTTGGTTTTCCAAGTATTTGATGGTGTCTTGAAGCGCCATTAGCTGACGACCGCGACTTTCGAGCTGAGTACGCAGACCTTCTTCCGATCCCTGCATCCGCTTCGTTTCCTCGTCGAACTGCGCTTGCAAAACCTTTATCCGGTTAACCAGCTCCAACTCTCGCTTACGTCTTGCTTCCATCTCCAACTCGTACTTCGTCTTCAGCTCTTGGATATACTCCACACTTCGTAGCAACTCGACTGCATGCTGGTTTCGAAGTTTCCCGGTTTCGGAGCTCCATTTTTCGTATGATGGTATGCCAATACGCTTTCGGAACTGCACCGGTCTTCGAAGTAGTCATTTTCTTCGAGAAGATCGATGAAGGGCTTCAGATCGACGAATGGCATATTGGTTTGATCTTTTCTATCAAGCTTTGCCACCACCAATCCAAGAGCACCTTCGATAGTAACCTCCGAATCCACGCCAATCGTGACGCTTCCTTCAGTTCTTGGGATTGATTCCACCTCTAATCCCTCGCCAAACGTTTTAGGAACAGCAGATTCCAAAACTTTATTCGGTGTCGATGAGCAGTGCACTCCCTGCGCAATGCCGGATGCCTTTTGACGTTGATTGTCATCTACAGATGTTGGCACAGGTTTCTGTCTAACGACGACCTTACCGGAACTCTCGGCTGCCTTAGTCTGTTTCACCCAATCTTCCGTCCTTCGCGCACTCCCCTGGCTACTTCGCAAACTGCGTACACTTTTTGCATCTTCTTCGTCTTGCCGGTATAGCAAATCGTGCTTCCGAGCAATAAACTGCTTGCCACGCTCGAGCTTTTCTCGAAGTTCCTTCTCGTTCAACGCTCTCTCCATGTTGATCTTCTCCTGGCTCAGCTCATCCATTAGCCTGCGCTCTTCTTCCAGACGATCCAACTCACGACTTGCTCTAGCCCTGCGAGCGCTAGACGTGCTCGAAATTCCACTGGCAATACTCAGTGCTGGGCCAGGAAGACGAGGAACACATGTCGTGCAAGAAAAACTAGTTGTACGTACCGTAGCAGTGTTGACATTGGCACACGAAAAATGGTACCACCTGTTAAAGTTATGGCACTGAACCATAAACCGCTCAGCGTCATTTGACCGCTCACATCCACCACATTCGCGATCCTCACCTCCACCGTTGTCCACAATCGACGCTTTGAAAGAATCGTCCGATGACTGATTCGACACCTGATCGTCTTCTTTGGTCTGGAGGTTGGCATTTACCTTCTCAATAACCCTTGTTCGCAATCGTATTTGCCGAACATTCGACGGGAAATCCATGTTACTACGGTTGAATTCTTTAAGAATCTGTTGTGACAGATTTTCTCGGAGTTCTTCCAGCAATAAACCACTCAGCAATTAGTGTGTATCAGCTTAAAGCTAGAAATTAGTTTTATTTTAGGATAGGTTTTCTAATAAATTTTAGGCTTTCTACTTACAATTCAGTCTCCGTTTATGGTTTTTGAACTAGTCACAACAGAGTACTTTTAATTATAATATCCAGCCTGTAATTCAATTTCTGCGTTTAGTTTTATAACAGCTTAGTATTTTATAAATAATTTACCTCATAAATTCAAATTATTTCACTGTAGTTTTACTATATTAATTCGAAGATTTTCAAACAACACTATCATTAGCTATCCAATCAGTTTTGTCAATCATTGTCCCTCTCTCTATATTCCTCATTTCATCGCAAGGGGGGAGGTGGCTGTCAAATACGAACAATCGTCGCCTACCTCGCATAACTGGGATAACTGGTTCCAAACGTAAACAAGCCATAAGAAACCTACAGCGTTTGTTTACGTTTGGAACCAGTTTCATACAAGAATGATCAGTAGGCTGATTTGACAGTACGTCCCCCCCCAGTTTCATCGCATTTGACGGCTTGTGCTTCCCGCATCGACCGTTTGATGTGATGTGGCGTGTTAGCTACCATTACTGGTAACCGGTACAAGGGGCTGTTGCGACGAACTACAGTACTACTGTTGATAATTTTTCCTTGATTGGTGTTGCTGTCACGAACTTTGTCAATTCACATTGAGTTGTAACAATATACTTATTTCCTTCATTATCCGGTAACAATGGACCGACTAAATCCAAGTATATTTTTTCGAATGCTGTGCTAGCTTTCGAAGTTATAATCATAGGTACCTTTTTCATAGGTAAAATTTTATTTTTCTGGCATAGTTCGCACTTTTTAATAAAGTTTTCAATGTCTTGGTTGATGTTTTTCCAGAAATATCTGTTCTTGATAGTTTTTTGAGTTCTTTTAATCCCTGCATGTCCTGCAGTGGGAAGTATGTGAAAATCGTTTAGTATTATGCATTTTTCATTACCATCAGTAATTATTTTTATTTTGAAGAAAATTGTTTTCACGATATCTTTATAAAAATTATTCGCCGTAGCTGAACTAATGACTTTGCTGGTTTAATAATTCAGTTGAAGTATTGTTGTCAAGTGTAATTTCTGCTATCCCTCCAGATGAAAGATGATGACCATTCATCTTCTCTGTAGGTGATGCATTTTTGTTTGCTAGCTTTTCCGCTTGTGATCTTGTCGTTACTAACACGTCTTGATATATATATATTTTTTTTTTTATCTAGTTCGTTTATTTGGAAGGCTCAATCGCGTTAGCTTTACGGAGCCGATAATTCATTGTTCACTGTGTGTAACAAGATTCACTTAATTCTATGTCTAGTAGGAGTTGGGCCGATTACTCGCGGCTTACTCGAGGTTAGAAGGGTACATTTTTGAAGGATAGGATCAGGGGAGGAGCTTGGGGTAGGGTTTCGTTGTCTCATCAGAGCGTTGTCGCCAGTATGAACGGTAGTGCTGTTCTAGCTTCGTCCGGAGTTCGACCGGCTATTGTGGGTGACCAGTGGGCGACGATGAGACTCATCGAGACGGGGGGACAAGACAAACAAAAACTAATAAAGAGAGACAAAAGACAAAAGGAATTAAATTCTTATACTAGACATTTGAAGAAAAACATAAACGGACTGCATATAGCAGAGATCACGGGTTGCCAACACGTCTCTGATAGGAACATAGGGTTGTCTTCCTTGGGCCTCGAGGGTATTCAAAAGTCGCTCTCTGGCGGCGTCATTATCCGTACATTGCCAAACTGCGTGTTCGATGTCATCGTAACCGTTTCCACACCGACAGATGTTGCTGTCCACGAGGTTTATTCTATTGAGATGAGCATCTAGCGAGTAGTGGTTGGACATAAGTCTACTCATCACGCGAATGAAGTCACGACTTAAGCCCAAGCCTTTAAACCACGCTCTCGAAGAAACATTAGGAATAATTGAATGTAACCACCGTCCAAGATTTCCAGTGTCCCAATCGGTTTGCCAGCTCGAAAAGGTACTCTGACGCACTAAATGGTAAAATTCATCGTGTGAAATTTGCCTGTCATACAATTCGCCTTCCTGCGCGCCCACCTTTGCGAGAGAGTCCGCCTTCTCATTGCCTGGGATTGAGCAATGTGAGGGGACCCATACAAAGGTAATCATATATGATCTTTCGACCAGCACACACATCTGCTCCCTTACCTTTGAAAGGAAATAAGATGAGTGCCTACTTGGTTTCATCGACCGAATAGCCTCAATGGAACTGAGACTATCCGAGAAGATGAAGTAATGGTCTGCGGGCATGTTGGAAATCATCCCCAATGCGAAGTTGATTGCTGCCAGCTCAGCAACAAAAACGGAACAAGGTTCCTGAAGTTTGCGGAAGGCGCTAGAGTTTTCATTGAAGACACCGAAGCCAGTGGATCTATTGAGACGGGACCCGTCTGTAAAATATCTTTTCATGCAATTGACTTGTTGGTACTTTTCAGTAAAAATACGTGGGATAATAATAGGTCGAAGTTGATCGGGAATCCCATGAGTTGCTTGTTTCATGGTCAGATCATATTCAATTGAGGAACTGCGATTGGTGAAGTGAACACGGTCTGGAGTATAACAAGGAAGACACACATCTGATGATATGTAGTGGTGGTAGATTCTCATAAATCGAGATTGTGTGTTCAGCCCAAGAATTTCTTCAAAATTAGCAATTATAAGTGTGTTCGTCACTCCGCATTTGATTAGTATTCTGAAAGAGAGCTCCCAGAAACGGTTCTGGAGGGGTGTTACTCCTGCCAGAACCTCGAGACTCATGTTATGCGTTGAGTGCATACAGCCTAGAGCAATACGCAGACAACGATATTGAATTCGTTCCAATTTTATTAGGTGACTTTTTCTTGCCGAGAGAAAGCAGAAAGAGCCGTACTCTAGAACAGAGAGAATAGTTGTTTTATAAAGCGTTATGAGGTCTCCCGGATGAGCACCCCACCATGTGCCGCAAATTGAACGGAGAAAGTTGATCCTCTGCTGACATTTTTGCTTCAAATACGTAATATGGGCATTCCAAGTGCACTTTGAATCAAACCAGACCCCAAGGTACTTGAAAGACAATGATTGGGTAATGTTTCTGCCCAAAAGATTAAGCTGCATTTGGGCTGGGTACCGCTTTCGAGTAAACACTACCAGTTCAGTTTTCTGCGGCGAGAATTCGATCCCTAGATTCATAGCCCAAGAAGACAAGTTATCTAAGGAATTTTGCAATGGTCCTTGCAAGTCCACGGCATGTGGACCTCTTACGGAAACCACACCGTCATCTGCAAGTTGTCTTAGCGTGCATTGTTCTGCCAAACAGTTGTCGATATCTTTGACGTAAAAGTTATAAAAAAGAGGGCTGAGACATGAGCCTTGAGGCAGGCCCATGTAGCTAATTCTGGAAGTTGTCAGTTGTCCAAGGGAAAAGTTCATTTGCTTTTCTGACAACAAATTGTACAAGAAATTATTTAAAATTCCAGAAAGTCCACATCTGTGCAGATTGTCTGACAGAATTTCAATGGAAACTGAATCAAAAGCCCCCTTAATGTCCAAGAATACTGAAGCCAATTGCTCCTTGTGCGCAAAGGCCAGTTGAATATCTGTGGAAAGCAGCGCTAGACAATCGTTTGTTCCTTTGCTCTTGCGGAACCCAAACTGTGTATTTGATAGCAAGTTATTTGATTCGACCCAGTGATCGAGTCTCCGAAGGATCATTTTCTCCAACAATTTCCTAATGCACGAAAGCATAGCAATCGGACGGTATGAGTTATGGTCAGACGCTGATTTGCCAGGTTTTTTAATGGCTATTACTTTGACCTGTCTCCATTCAGGCGGTACAATGTTGTTTTCTAGCAAGGAATTGAATAAATCTAGCAAGCGTCTTTTAGCGATATCTGGGAGATTTTTCAGAAGATTGAATTTAATCATATCGCTTCCCGGTGAGGAGTTGTTCGATGAAAGAAGAGCCATAGAGAAATCCAGCATTGAGAATGGTCTATCCAGAGAGCCGCCACTAGGAGACGCTTCTCGAAGAATATTTTGTGCTGGAACTGAGTCCGGACAGACCTTTTTAGCGAAATCGAATATCCATCGGTTGGAGTATTCTTCACTCTCATTGAAAGATGAGCGGTTACGCATGTTGCGAGCCACCCTCCACAAGGTGTTCATTGAGGTTTCTCGTGAGAGTCCCTCGACGAAATTGCGCCAATAACCGCGTTTTTTTGCTTTGATTAATTGTTTCAGCTTTGTCTCAAGCGTTGAATATTCCTCGAAGTAAGTGGAGGTTTTGTGTCTACGAAAAGCTTTGAAAGCATCAGATTTTTCTACATACAATTTTGTGCATTCTTCGTCCCAACCAGGTGTGGCTGGTCTCCTTTTAAAGGGTGCACTTGGAACTTTTCTTTTTTGTGCTTCCAGTGAGCTTTTGTATATCAAATCGGCTAGGAATCGATATTCTTCCAATGGTGGAAGCGCATCTATTGATTCGACACCGAGTCATAATGGAGCTTCACTGAAATAGTTGAAAACGTAAACCCGCTGGTGACAAATCGTCGTTTTACCCGTGTAAATTTGAACTGTTTTAGTAGTGTTTTGTGTTATAGAGTGCGAGTTCGTTTGGTGTACCTCTGTGAAGTGTAGGATTTCGTGTAGCTTTGTGGATAAGTTGAGAAATTGTAGATTAAAAGTGTCGTCCCGTGGAACAGTGGTGTCAATCTTCATTTTATTTACATTTTTTGTTTTGTATCTGTCGCTGCACTACTGCTACCGTACTTAGCGTGCCAAATCGTCAGTATCTCTTGTTGCATTACACTCTGCTACCGTACTTTTGTGTATTGAATAGTGTTTCTACGTCTGATTGCCTCGTTTCGCGCATCGGAAATTTGCTATAGTTTTTCGTTACGTGGTAGTCTTTGTTGCGTGTTTAAAGTTTGCGTCGCATTTTTTGTGATCATGGCTTGCAAGAAGTGCCAAAAAACCATTTCGGACTCCGAACGTATTGTTTGTCGCGGTTTTTGTGGTGACACATTTCACGTGATTTGTGCCAAAGTTGATCTCGAACTTCTCGATCAACTTGGATTGTACGAGACGAATGTCTTCTGGATGTGCGATCACTGTGCGGCGCTTTTTTCAAACGGCCACTTCCGTAATATCGTGAGCCGTGACGTCAATCAGACTTCTGTGGCTCCAAACGCGGTTGATTCGATGAAAGAGGACATCGAGAAATTGAATTCGGCTGTTATTGCTCTTGCAGCCAAAGTGGAATCAAAGATCCCAGTCAGCTCAACTCCACGTTGGCCTAAAAATGACCGCTTTGATTCCGGTCGTGGCACCCCGAAACGTCGCCGTACTTCATCTAGCACTGACGACAAGCCCATACTGTGTGGTAAGAAAGCACCTATCGACTCGGTCAGAACCGTGGACCTGAACGATGATCTGGTGTGGGTTTACTTATCGGCGTTTCATCCCACTACTACGAACGATGAAATTTCATCTCTTGTCTCTAAGTGTTTGTGTCTGGAAACAGACGAGAAACCTCGGGTTGCCAAGTTGGTTCCCAGAGGAAAAGATCCGTCAACGTTAAACTACGTTTCCTTCAAAGTCGGCGTCAACCAAAACAAACGGGATGTTGCCCTTTCCTGCGATTCGTGGCCGGAGGGCATTCAGTTCCGTGAGTTCGATGATTCCCGGTCAAAGAAGGTGACCAAAATCACCCGTATTGGTCCAGCACAGTGACACCAGTTCCAGGATACTTCCTTTTCAATTACTAACGTGCTGTTGGGCGGATCTGGGACGCAACAACACAGCGCTTCGGAAGCCTCTGATCCCTCCGAACCAGTCGAGCTGTTTGTAGATCTAATCATCAGAAGTCGTCCTAGCCCTGGTTTTGGAATCGGTGACGAGGTCTTCCAGCCTGTACTTACAGGCAAGTATCGATACGTTCCAAAACCTTCTTTTTCTGAGCCACCTTCCGCTTCCAGCAGCGAATCGCAACCATCCGATCCAACCTCGCCTTCTGAAAACGACGTAGTAAGCTCGATGTCTTCTGAACTCTGGATGAACCAATCTGCTTTGCAACCGGGACGCATCGTGGAAAGCTTTATGGAAGCCCCCGGTTCCTCTAACTCAGTCGTGCTGATTCCTGTCAGCGTTCATCATAGTCGTCCTGGCCCTGATTTTAGATGTGGATTGGGGGTCTTCCAACTTGCTAGAACAGGCGAGTACATAATTAATAGCGCAAATACGATGTCTGATGCCGATCCAAATTTCAGCACCTTGAATGCCGCCGAATCAACTCTCGTACCTCGGAGCCCGGAACGCGCCGTAGAAAGCCTCGTGGAAGCCCCTGATCCCTCCGTCTCAGTCCAGCCATTTGCTGCCGCCGCTCACCATAGTCGTTCCGGACCTGTAGTCGGATGTGGAGAGGGGGTCTTCCAACCCAGTCACTATGGCGAGTATCCGCATGGTATTGTTAATGTTCATTCGCTGCCTGATGCTTCCGTGATTTCTAGGGAGAACAGACGTTCGATTGTAAGCCGCAAGCAGGACATCGTGATTTTCTTCCAAAACGCCGGCGGAATGAATTCTGATGTTGACGACTACCGGCTTGCTGTATCGGATCGTTGCTATGATGTGATTGTCCTATGCGAGACGTGGCTCGATTCGCGAACACTTTCCAGCCAGGTGTTCGGATCCGATTATGAGGTTTTTCGTTGCGATCGGAATCCAAACAACAGCCGAAAATCTACTGGTGGTGGCGTTCTTGTGGCTGTCCGTTCCGGATTGGAGGCGAGAGCAATCGAAAATGAATCGTGGAACAGTGTGGAACAGGTTTGGACAGCCATTAAACTGGGCGATCGCACATTATTTTTGTGCGCATTGTACATGCCACCAGATCGAGTTCGTGATCTTGAACTCATCGAGACTCACTGTCAATCAGTCTTCACAGTAATGGAAAGAGCGACTCCAATTGATGAGCTATTCATTTTTGGGGACTTTAACCTAGCAGGCGTTTCGTGGAGACCATCCCATAGCGGCTTCCTCTATCCAGATCCAGAACGTTCTGTATTTCATGCAGGAGCTATCGGCCTTCTCGATAACTATAGTGTAGCAACGCTTTCTCAAATTAACTACGTAGTCAACGAGAACAACCGTAGTTTGGACCTCTGCTTCGTGAGCACTCAGGACAATGCTCCGTTCATTTCCACAGCACCTTGTCCACTAGTTAAGCTTGTTCCGCACCACCCTCCTCTGATTGTCACTGTTGAGGACAATCTCGTTCGTGATTTCGATAGTCTTCCTGCTGCGGTTTCTTATGACTTTCGAAAGGCCGACCATCGAAGCATTGTAGATGTGTTGTCAAACATGGACTGGGAGAACATTCTCGATCATGACGACGTTGAGGCCGCTGCGCAAACTTTTTCTCATGTCTTGGCATATGTCATTGACAGACACGTCCCGAAAAGAATTCAACGCAAAGACTCTCACCCTCCCTGGCAGACGATTGAGCTGCGTAGGTTGAAGTCGATCAAGAGAGCAGCATTGAGAAGATTTACGAAGTATCGCACGCTTCCTCTGAAACATCACTACGTGAGGCTTAATCACGAGTATCAGCGAGCCAGTCGTCGATGCTTTCTGCGATTTCAACGAGGTATTCAGCGTAACCTTAAACTTCACCCAAAATCCTTCTGGAACTACGTGAACGAGCAACGCAGAGAATCTGGCCTCCCATCGTCAATGGAATTGAACAGTGAAGTCGCTTCCACTCCGCAGGATATTTGTCGCCTTTTTTCTGTCAATTTTGCCAGTGTGTTCACTGATGAGAGACTAAGTGACGACCATGTTTCCCTCGCAGCCAGGAACATCCCACTAAATGGTCAAACGCTGAGTGCAATTGATGTCAACGTTGAGATGATTTCTAACGCTGCAACGCAGCTCAAATCGTCCTTCAACCCTGGACCCGATGGAGTTCCGTCCGTGTTTTTGAAGAAACATATTGCTTGCTTGTTAACTCCACTTCACCGTCTATTCCGGATGTCTCTCTCCAGTGGTATATTTCCATCCTTCTGGAAATGTGCACACATGTTTCCTGTCCACAAAAAGGGAAGCAAACGAGCCGTGGATAACTATCGTGGAATTACATCGCTGAGTGCTGTTTCGAAACTATTCGAGCTTGTTATTATGGAACCGTTGCTCTCTCACAGCAAGCAGTATCTGAGTGCTGATCAACACGGGTTTACTGGCGGTCGCTCTACAACCACCAATCTGCTATGCCTCACATCCTACATTACCGATAGTATGACTGAACGGGTACAGACGGACGTTATATATACCGATCTATCCGCGGCATTCGATAAGTTGAATCATGACATTGCGATTGCTAAACTTGACAGGCTTGGGGTGAGCGGAAATCTTTTGAGTTGGTTCCGTTCGTATCTTACTGGTCGCCAACTTATGGTTGCTATAGGAGATTGCAAATCAGCTAGCTTCTTTGCCACATCAGGTATACCGCAGGGAAGCCATCTGGGACCGTTGATTTTTCTACTCTACTTCAACGACGTGAACCTGGTTATCGAAGGACCTCGATTAGCATATGCAGACGACCTCAAAATATTTTTACGAATTTGCTCGATCGCTGACTGCCACAATCTTCAACATCAGCTTAATGTCTTTGCCAGTTGGTGTACTTTAAATCGAATGGTAGTGAACCCAGCAAAGTGCTCTGCCATAACGTTCTCACGAAAAAAGCAACCGATTGTATTCAGCTATGACCTGCTTGGAACGACACTCGAACGCGTGAATCAGGTGAAAGACCTGGGTGTGGTGTTGGATTCACAGCTAACATTCAGGCAACACATTTCTTATGTCATCAATAAGTCGTCTAGGACTTTAGGATTCATCTTCAGGATAGCTAAGAATTTCACCGATGTCTACTGCTTAAAATCTCTTTACTGCTCCCTCGTACGATCGACGCTTGAGTATTGTTCTGCGGTTTGGAATCCGAATTACAACAATGGTGCCGAGAGAATCGAATCTGTTCAACGTCGCTTTCTTCGTTTTGCGCTTCGTAGACTGCCCTGGAGAGATCCGCTTCGGCTGCCCAGCTACGAGAGTCGCTGCCAACTGATAAACCTTGAACCTCTCCGGATTAGATTAGATTGTGAGGCTATCCTAAGGCAAATTGACCTAAACGTGCAACCCCGACCACTCCGTAACAACCTCATGCTGAGACTGCCACTGCGTCGCACGAACTACGGGGCATATGGTGCGATTTGTGGACTACAGCGTGTGTTCAATAGAGTCGCATCTGTATTCGACTTTCACCTCACACGTGATGCGCTTCGTCGGAGATTCTCATCTGTTTTCGCCGGCCGCAGTGACTGACAGAGAAAATTAGTGTATTTCCATTTATGTTTTTTTTTACATTCTGACCATGTTGCTTTGTTTTTCTTTCTGTGATTATTTGACATGTAATTTTACTATTATTATTTTTATGATTAGTATTATTAACATCATTTGGGCTACAGCCAGCCTGTTGATGTATGGCAACAATAAACCGATTGTCACCGCCGTTGCATATTTCTGCCAGTCGATGTTCCTTGTAAGATCAAATGGAACCCGAGATGGTTCTGCAGAGTGAGGGCCACACTTTATTGAAATGATGATTGGCAAATGATCGCTACCATGGGGATCATTGATAACCTTCCACTGACAATCCAATGATAGCGATCTTGAACACAAAGATAGGTCGAGTCGGCTTTCTCGAGCCGGAGGTTTTGCTATACGTGTCGCTTCACCACTGTTCAAAATAGTCAAATTGAAATCGTCACATAAATCGTAAAAAATAGCCGCTCTATTGTCGTCATATAGATCGCCCCACCCAGTACCATGGGAGTTCATATCACCCAGAATTAATACTGGGGATGGAAGAATCGAAACTAGATTCCAGAGTTGACTACGGCTTATGGAGATTCTTGGTGGAACGTATATTGAAGCTATGCAAAGATCTTTGTTCTTCACATTTATTTGGCAAGCAACGATTTCGACGCCGGATAGAGCAGGAAGGGAAATTTTGTAGAAAGGGTAGCACTTTTTGATCCCTAAAAGAACTCCTCCATAAGAATCGTCTCTATCCAGGCGTATAATGTTAAAATCGTGGAAGTTGAGTTCTTTATCGGAAGAAAGCCATGTTTCACAGAGAGCAAATATATCACAATCAGAATTGTGAAGTAAAAATTTGAACGAGTCTAGTTTAGGCACTAGACTACGGCAGTTCCACTGTAGCACAGTGATCATATCTTCAACCTCGTTCGACGAATTATCCATCGAAAGATATGATTGATGCAAGGAGGGGCCATGAAACAGTCAATTGCTTAAGATATGATTCTAATGTTGGAAGCAAGGCAGAAACTAAGCTTCTTAGAGGGTCTTGTATGTTGAACATGTTTAATATGAATTCCACAATATCCGAAAAAGCTAGCAAACCTCGTTCGGACTTGGATTTCTTTTGAGAAGTTTGAGGAGCAGCTTTTTTATTTTTTTTATCTTTGTTGGGCAATGGCGGAAAATTCTTGCTGCATCCAGGGATTGGATCAACAGGAGCCTTCGGTTTTGTTTTTTCATCCCCATTACCCTGGGAATTTGGCAATCGTCTGGAGGTGACTTTAGTTTTCTTACGGCGCACTTTCGGGGAGGGGCATTTTCTTTTTGAGGAACCGTCCATTTTTGAAGGTGCGTGTACCACCGTAGAATCACCTTCATCGGATGAGTCAGAGTCCGATTCTTCAACTGACAAAACCGAAAATTGGTTTGCATCTTGGACGGCTGATGCAGCCTTCAACATTTGAGCATATGTCTGCTTGGAGCGTCCAGAGATTGAACGCTGCACTTTATCGGAGTGCTGTTTGTACATCGGGCACTCCTGCAAGGGGTGAGGATTCTCGCCACAGTAAGCGCATTTTACTGATTCTTTGTGGCAAGAATCCTCTTTGTGGTTTTCACCACATTTGCCACAACGAGTTTTGTTGCCGCAATGGCTGGCCGAGTGTCCCAGCCTTTTGCAGTTGGTACAATTATATACCCTCTGTACAAACAGCCGCACTGGAAAAAAAGCACCATCAATTTTAACAAAGTTTGGGAGAACTGAACCTGCGAAAGTCACCCGGAACGAGTCTGAATGTTGATAAACTTTTTTACCGTCTAGCAAAGATGCTGAATGCAGTTGCCTTACATCCAGTATCTTCACTAGCGCGGTAGCGAATGTCGAGTTTTTAAAAGTTCCCGAGGCATGTTTCAAGTCCTCGACAGTCAGACTCGCGTCGGAGACCACGCCTTCTATCTCCACATCTCGAGAAGGGATGTAGATGTTATACTCAACACTAAAAAGCTCGTGATCAGCAATTTTATTTGCCACATCATAAGTCGGTGCTTCTACACGCAGTTTGTTGAATCTTTCTTTGTGTACCAAGATTCCCGGATACTTACGCAGCAAATCTCTCGTTATGTCGAGAGTTTTCAAAGGTTTATTTTTGGGCCGAAAAAAGACAACCCATGGTCCTTTCGAAGACGGTTCATAGTATCTGGTTCGCGTAACGTAGGCATCGGAAGATGCCATAAGTGTTGCGCAAAAGCGGTGCGCAACCACTTAAGAAGGAAAAAAATTAAAACCTTCACTAATTAATTAATTTTAATTACTAGTAATTAATTTTTTTGCCCGACGTACGAACAAATCAAAAGGAAAAAAAAAATCGAAACAAAAAAAAAACAAAAAAAAAACTTATATCTACTTGCAAAAAGTTGTCTCACTATGACCCATACTCCCCTACCAGGGGTGAGAGACAGAGTCACGCGCCACGAGGCAAAATTTAACTACAATAGGGAGGCAATGGACTTGCAAAATGTATTGTCTAATACTTATGCCGGTTGTAAACAACCTATCAGCCGGTGCAGCTAGATGGTCCGTTTGCTGCTGCTGGTGGTGATGTTGGTGTTGGTGGGTCGGCACGATGATGAAAAAATGGCTTGACGACCGGATGGATTACCGGGGTGAGTTAAAGCTGGATGGCAACTCCAAGGGGCTCGGCCCATGGAATTCCACTTCCTCTGTTGCACACTGGTCACTTGGGGCACCCAATGGGGGGTGAAAAAACCGCTCGGGCGGAAAAAAAACTCCGAAAAAAACTAGATGCCGCGTGACTGAGACCGGGACGTTGTTAACCGACTGAGTGTTCAACTAGGAATGATTGATATATTTTGTTTTTAATCTCTTTCAACTCGGAAGACGAAATACGTGACAACGTGTCCGCAATCACATTTTGACTTCCTTGTATGTAGGTTATGTCAAAATCATACTCTTCAAGCGCCAACCTAAATTTAGTTAAACGACTTGAAGGGTCTTTCAGTGAGAATAGATAGACTAATGGCTTATGGTCTGTGCAAATTGAAAATTTTTTACCATATAGAAAGGGCCTAAAATGTTTAATTGCCCAAACCACTGCCAGTAGCTCCTTCTCGATTGTCGCATAATAAATCTCTGCTTTATTCAATGCTTTACTGACATAAGCTACGGGATTTCCGTTTTTGTTCGATAAAACGGCTCCAATAGCGTATCCAGAAGCATCTGTGTGTAGCATAAATTTATTGTTCTCACCGAAATCTGGGTAGTCTAGAATCGGTGGGTTTACAAATTTTCCCTTCAATGTGTTAAAGGCTGTCTTGCAATCTTGAGTCCAGACAAACTTCGAGTTTTTTTCTGGTTAATTTGTTAAGAGGAATGCATATTGTAGCAAAGTTTTCAATATGTTTACGGTAATAGTTCGCAAACGCAATAAAACGTTTGACTTCATTAGCATTTTTTGGTACACGCCAGCTATTGATGCATTCTGTTTTTTTGTGGATCGGGTCTTATTCCTTCTGAGGAGATGTAATGACCTAAGTAAATCAATTCCTTTTTATAGAAATTACATTTCTCAGGATTTAACTTCAAATTAACTTTTCTAAGAGTTCGAAAACACTAATTAGATTTTTATTATGTTCTTCCGTTGTCTTTCCAAATATAATTAAGTCGTCTAGGTAAACCAAACATAGCAATTGTCATTAGCCTGGAAAAAAAAGATGGACTTATTTTTAGACCCATCGGTAACCTAGTCATTTGATATTGACCGGTTGGTGTGGTAAAAGCTGTGACTGCCCTATCTTCTGGCTTAAGGTCTGAGGTCACGATCCGCCATTTTTGATGGTTTTTTCGAAAAACTAGTGTTTAAACCCAATTATCTCGAATATGGTAAAGATTATCGCAAAATCCAACTGACAATCGTTTTTAATTATGCCAAAGAATATTCTGTGGAATTGTCAAAGTTCTGGGAGTTCTCAAATTTAAACTTTGAGAACTTTTTGTTACCATTTCTGGAACCGTTTTTTAGTGACTTTATGCCTTTCTCTCAAAGTTTTTAGCTGTTAGAGACATAGGATCGATAATTCCTCCTGACAAAAGTTTTGTATTTCCCTAAGGATCATTCTAGAATAAAAAAAAATGTGTGCACTCGCTATAATTTTTGAGAAACTTGGCTTCAAAGTTGCAAAATATTCATTAAAATTTACTTGAATTCATAAATTGGGAGAAAATCCTTGAGATAATCCTCTGCCATTCTCTCTGAGCAGAAGAGAGAATGGAGCATATACCATAGTCGAGCAAGTACTGTGTTGCCAGTGCACACTGGGCCAGGAACCGAAATTAGCAAGACAAAACCTCTAGCGCATTGGGTTTGCATTATATTGAATTAATGTCTTTGGTAAAGTTTCTCGGTTTAACATGCACGTTCATCTGGTCATGGAAATTAGTTCCAATTTTCTCCGCATAGATGGTGCTGCAATACTAACTTTCTTATTTCGCATGATAGAGGTTTGCTGTCTTGGGCAAAGTTGTAGAACATAAAATAATATATAAAAATGCCGAAGGACTCAAAGTTCTAGGTCTTCAAATAACAAAGATATAGTGAATATTGTAAAATTTAACTGAAATTTACATTTTTTGTACTATTTTCCATACAAACGAGAAATCCTTCATTTTTAACGCCGTGTCTTTTATGTCAAATAATTTGCAAGTTTTTAGGAAGAGTTCCCAATATTTTGGGTCGATACAAGAGAAATATTAGCCAAAATAGTGAAAATTACCATGATTCTCATAATCCGGTTTCTCGAAAAGTAGCAAGTATTAGCAAAAAGTTGTTTACCTACTGAAATGTACCATTTATCATCAATCAAAGGTGAAAGTTTGCCGAACATATTATTTTATATATTTGAGATATCTGAATTCATAGACTACAATGTTTATTCAATTAGCGTTCGCCAATGCACGGCTTGCTGGCTGCGTGCGATGGAAACGATGGAATACGTCTCTTATGCTTCGCAGGCTGCACGTTGGCGATTGCTGTACTAATGTATGCACAAAGCTTCTTCATGGTCATGTCTTCATTCGAAGACAGCAAACCTCTATCATGCGAAATAAGAAAGTTAGTATTGCAGCACCATATATGCGGAGAAAATTGCAACTAATTTCTATGACCAGATGAACGTGCATGTTAAACCGAGAAACTTTTCCAAAGACACCAATTCAATATAATGCAAACCCAATGCGCTAGAGGTTTTGTCTTGCTAATTTCAGTTCCTGGCCCAGTGTGCAGTGGAAGGCTATGTTTCTTTTTCACACTTTGATGACCCGCAATAATGCTGGATTAGAATCTGTTCGAGTAGGTATGTGATCAATGTATAATATGCAATTTATCAAACCATTTTATTAAATTGCGTTTATGTGAAAGTAAAATAGATATTATGCATCGGTCATTTATTACTGCCAAAAGCAGATACATAAATAAACATCCTATACGAGTTGGCCACATGGCTGAGTCTGATCCTTGAACCCGAGAGAATCTAAAGAGAGAAGTATGGGAAATCTGTCTATTCGGCGCGTTTAGTACTGTAAAAAACGCAAGGAAAAAACTGCTCGAATTTTTATTCCAAAGTTACGTAGCAAGTGTTTGGTGTCGGTTCATTTAATTTTTTTGCAAAATGGGTTTTTTTTAAGAAAAAATCTGCTGTCCGTCAAGTGAAAAGGTATCAACGAGAATGCCAACACACAAAAAATTATCGTTAATGAAATTAAAAAAACCATGGGTAAAATTAAAAGTTTGCATTGGTTCTTTTTGGTAGAAAGTCATTAGCATTCATAACAAAAGTCAGCCTATTGTCAGTTCAAAAGTTACGTGCCCCCTACTTTTAAAAGTAGAAACAAAATAAATTGTAGAACTGAGCGGTTCCACGAACAAGTGGGAAATTTTTCCAGTTTTTATTTTTTTGTATTTTTTGATTTGCATGAAACCTTGCATACAAGTTTTTGGGGAAGAAAAACGCCGTTTTGCATACTTGGTTCGCCATTTTGAATCTAGCCTTACTTATGAGAAGGGCCTATGAAAAATGCACATGATATCTTCAAAAAAATGTATCTCGGAAACGGTTTGTCCGATTGGTTTGGTGTCTTGGACGAAGTTTTAGACAATTGTTGGTGTTATATGGAGAAAATATGCACGGTAAAAACAAAGTTTGGTATTTGTGTTTTGAACTAAAATATAAATTTTCCTTTTAAAGTGACATGTCAATAATTTTTTATTATCCTTATGTTATAGCTGACTGAAAATGCTATCTAGTGCACAGTAGGTTCTTCTGGAGAAAAATAGGTTACAATGAAAAAAATTGTTTTTTAAAAAAATACAATTTTCAAAAAAGCTATTAAGAAAAGTCAAAAAAGTTTGTCACCCTAATTTTATGAAAGTACATCAAATTTGCAAACAAAAAGTACTTCGGTAACATTTTTCTAAGATGCACCGTTTAGAAGATATTACTGATTTAATATTGTTTTTTTTTTTGATAACTTAATAAGTTTTGGCCCTTTTCGGATGTACTCCGTGTTTTTCCAGTTTCAAAAGTATTTTTTTCGGAAAGATTGGAAAATTTTGAGTTAAAATGACACTGACAGCTTAAAGATTCGAGTGAAATTCTCTGCCTTAAAAGTATTTTGAAAAACAAGTTACAAAATCCCACTATCAGGAACAATGATTTCTTCAAATGATTTTTGGTGCGTTGTGCTGAAAACGTGCTAACAAGTATTAGATACAGGTAATCAGATACCAGTTAGCTGTACTACGTACAGTTGGTGATTGTAAACATGGTCTTTGTTGGAACTAGCCCACCATGGCCACGCTGGCCATAACGAGGCTAGCTCCGTCGTTGACCGTTCCTTAATAATAAATAAAAAGAACGCAGTAGTCACCTTCCATCAAACTAGAGGGCTGCCGACTGATACCTCAATCAACAACCGCCGCACTCTTTATTCATTCCAGGTATATACAATTTACAATCTTCTTCAATAACAATATACCTACGCCAGCAAATCTACCTCGCTCCAACTCTCCAAACTCGTACCTGAAGGTTCGACGATACCTGAGCGTTCAACTCTACCTATCTTCCAACAGTCTTTACCCAGCATTCTATGATTTCTACCCGTGAGCTGTATAATAATGTCTGACTCGGTTCTGAATTCATCCAGTATCTACTAGGGAAAACCAAACAGTAAATGCAGAAAGGTTGCTAGTAGCATAGTGATTATAGTAATTTCAGCTCATAATCCTGTGTTTTTGAACGAGATCCAGTGTTGTTTGATAACATAATAATTGTAAAGGAAAGTGTAACACGTTTTGGTGCAAAGGTAAGTTTTAAATACACATTTTAATTATATGTTTTGTGATATTTTCGTACAAAACTAACAATTGGAAAATATTTTCTATGTTACAGATTACAAAATGAGTAAAATAAGATGTATTCGCCCATTCAAAGACATTCAGTGTTCGAAAGAGCTGCGATATCTCACGGATGGTATCATCCAAAAACTAAAATCAATTAGATTTTCCAAGGTATCCACACTGAACACCAAGGATTTTCGTGTTTGTTCGTGTTGCCGTCTACATATTGATTCAAGAGCTCACCTCACCCAAAACGAGGAACAAAGCGTAGCCGGCGGCTCAAGGATGCCAACTGTTCAGACCATACCTGATGTACCTGATTCGCAAAGCTATGAAAGTTTGGTCACGATACCATCAGAGTCAACGCTAAGCACAATTAAATCAAATGAAGACTTCACGATGCCTGTAGACGTCGAAATATTCAACCGAGGAATAGCAGCTATTCGTGTTTCGCCTGTAGATTTAGGTAAGGTTAAAAATGTTCACTATCCTGAAAAAAGTGCGCTGAAATCGTCGAAGGTGTACGAAGAAATCTTTTTAAATTAGACGCTAAAACAGAAAAAGCAAACGAGTTTGATGAAGTCATAGAAAATATGAAAATTAAATTTTTAAATTCAGCCACAAGGCAAGAAAAACTATCAATTTTATCATTGTTGCCAAAATCATGGTCAGTACAAAAAATTGTAGACGAATTTAAAACCAGCAGAAATATGGCATCAGATGCAAGAAAGGAAAGAGATAATGTATTTGATTCATCTCAAGGTTCAAGCTCTGGAAAAGCTTTGAGTAATGAAACAAAAGAACTGGTTTTGAATTTTTTTGAGGACGATGATATAAGCCGTGCAATGCCAGGCCAAAGAGATTTTGTTAGCGTAAAGACAGCAAATAAGAGATTAGCTGTTCAGAAAAGATTGTTAATGATGACATTGAGAGAAGCTTTTAATCGCTTTAATGAAATGTACGTCAATGTAAAAATAGGGTTTTCATCATTTGCAAGCCTCCGGCCAAGGCAATGTAAACTATTGACTATCACAGGAACACATAATGTTTGCGTTTGCACTACGCATGAAAATGTCAATTTAATTCTACATAGCTTAAAAAAATACAATGTCTTGAATGATCTAAAAACATTAACGAATAGATTACTTTGCGAAAATAAGACAACTCATTGCCATCTACGAAGATGTAAAAACTGCCCAGATACCTCAGTTTTAGAAGACAGTTTATTGAAACAACTGGAAGAAATTTGTTGAAAAGCTTTCATTCGAACAATGGGTTACCACTGACAGATGTGATTTAGAAACTATTGTAAAGCAAACCGATGAGTTTGTTTCATTTTTCAGCTCAAAATTAGAAAGTTTGATTCCGCATGATTTTGTAAAAACCGAACAATCCAATTTTTTGAAAACTACAAAACAAAACTTGCAAGATGGTGAATTTTTAGCTATTTGTGACTTTTCTGAAAATTACAGCTTCGTTTTGCAGGATGAAGTTCAATCACACCATTGGAACGTGCAACAGGCCACAATCCATCCTTTCGTAATATATTATACTGAAAATATGCAAATTAAACATTTTAGCTTCATTATAATTTCTGAAGAACTAAGACATGATTCAGTCGCTGTCAATTTGTTTATTGATAAAATGATAAACTTTTTACAAATTGATCAAAATAAAAACATAAAAAAAAAAATTATTTTATGTCAGATGGTGCTGCTTCACAGTATAAAAACCGAAAAAACTTTTCTAGCCTTTGTAAATTTAAGTCAAAGTATGGTATTGACGCTGAATGGCATTTCTTCGCAACATCGCACGGAAAAGGTCCATGCGATGCTATTGGAGGTACGATAAAACGCATGGCTACCAGAGCAAGTTTAGCCAAAGAACGCGAACACCCGATAAAGACTGCAAGAGAGTTGTTTAATTGGGCAAACAAACGAAAAGAAGAAGAACTTACAAAGTTGTCATTTTGTTATTCTACTACAGAAGAATACGAAAATATGTCTTTGCAGCTAAATAATCAATATAATAATGCAAAAACAATTCAGGGAACTCTAAAATTCCACTCATTTCTTCCTCTATCAGAAAATACAATAAAGGCAAAGCTTTATTCAAACTGTCCTGACAATGATGCCAAAATATTCAATATTGTTAAGAAAGTTGTGTAAACAATAATTTTATAAAAATACAGGAATAAAAATAAACTGATGATATCCAACATATAATGTTATTTTTTATTGCGCACAATCACCATCCCTGAAAAATAAGCTTAATTCGCTCTTTTGAATCTTGCTAATTGAGGAGCTTACATTTGCAGTTCTCAAAAAGGTGTATCTCTAAATCGAGTTGTCTCATCGGTTTGATGTCTGTGGCGATGTTCGGCAATAGAGAGAAAATATGCACAGTATAAACACATCCAGTTTAAATGGATTAAACTGTTAGGCGATATGCAAGAGTTGAATGCACATTTTCAGCACAACGCACCAAAAATCACTTCAGTGCCAACATTTCAAAGGGGCGTTATTGCATTTGTAAACAATGGCTTTAGTCGTCGAATTCTCGTGAATAAAAGCTCACTCATGAAAAATAATGACACCAGCAGGTAGAGGAATGTTTCCTCTATCAGCAAGCAATGTAATTTTGTAGAGGTAAGATTTCATTCGCGAAAAATTGACGGTTAAAGTCATTGTTTACAAAAGCAATTACGCCCCTTTGAAATGTTGGCACTGACTTGAAGAAATCATTGTTCCTGATAGTGGGATTTTGTAACTTGTTTTTCAAAATACTTTTAAGGCAGAGAATTTCACTCGAATCTTTAAGCTGTCAATGTCATTTTAACTCAAAATTTTCCAATCTTTCCGAAAAAAAATACTTTTGAAACTGGAAAAACACGGAGTACATCCGAAAAGGGCCAAAACTTATTAAGTTATCAAAAAAAAACAATATTAAATCAGTAATATCTTCTAAACGGTGCATCTTAGAAAAATGTTACCGAAGTACTTTTTGATTGCAAATTTGATGTACATAAAATTAGGGTGACAAACTTTTTTGACTTTTCTTAATAGCTTTTTTGAAAATTGTATTTTTTTAAAAAACAATTTTTTTCATCGTAACCTATTTTTCTCCAGAACAACCTACTGTGCACTAGATAGCATTTTCAGTCAGCTATAAGATAAGGATAATAAAAAAATTATTGACATGTCACTTTAAAGGGAAAATTTATATTTTAGTTCAAAACACAAATACCAAACTTTTTTTTTACCGTGCATATTTTCTCCATATAACACCAACAATTGTCTAAAACTTCGCCCAAGACACCAAACCAATCGGACAAACCGTTTCCGAGATACAATTTTTTGAAGATATCATGTGCATTTTTCATAGGCCCTTCTCATAAGTAAGGCTAGATTCAAAATGGCGAACCAAGTATGCAAAACGGCGTTTTTCTTCCCCAAAAACTTGTATGCAAGGTTTCATGCAAATCAAAAAAGATGAAAATTACTCGTTGCTTTAATGATATGGAACCGCTCAACTGTCAAATCAAAAGCTTGACAGTGTTAAAGTGTATTATTTTTTATTCAAACTAAACTTTCAACATAAAAGCTTTGTATACTTATATTGACATATGTGCCGCTTTGATTTAAATATATAAAATATGTTTAATTTAAATAAAAGCATTTTCAACATCAAAATATCATTTGTCATCTTTTTTATTGTATACTGAATATCAAAACTTTTAAATAACTGTTTTTATTTTTCAATGTAAAATATTGTTAACATTACCTAATATAATGATATGTATCCATATCGACGAACCCATGTGTCTTTCAAATTAAGCTGCAAACCCAACATACTGACAGATGCCTCAAACTGACCATTTCCCTGCTGCTGTTGTTTCCTGCGGGACTCCTCCATTACATAGATAGCAGCAGTGTTTGAGAAATGTACAGTTGCTGTTGTTTATGCTGTTCAAACGCAGGGTGTTCAAGAAGTAGATAACTTCCTCCAGCAGGTCCGATCACTACAGCTTCCTGGCTTGGCCATATGAGAATGAAATTGACTAAAATCAAATAAAATCACGTTGTACATGTATGCTTGCGTGTTGAAGGAAATGATGCATCTACCTGCTGGCAGCGAAGAGCGATTCGCAAAGCCCATATCCGACAGAAGCACCCCTTGACCGATTGTGTTGAAACTGTGCATGTAATGCAAGCTTCATGCCATTCGAGATGATGTATCAAGTGCTAACAAAATTACAGTGAACAAATGTGCCGTTGCATAATTCATCCTGAAAATATGATAAAGTTTGCTCAAATATTCGGCATAAATCGCATTTGTGCTTACACAATAACGAGTTCGGTGTCTCAAATTTACTCCAGTAGAGCTGATCAGACTTCCAGGGAAACTCAACTGACTCGGGGACCGGTCCCACCGTTTGGGACAAATCAATGTCCGTCATGGTGAGTTCATCCAAACATCCACCAAAAGCAACTGGTGCGGACTACGTAGACCACGATCCTTCGCATCCACGCTGTGACTTGACGACCGGCTTGGTCAGTATAAGTAACGAGCATTCCAGTTTGCTCAATATGACTTGGATAGCAGAACCAATCCGGATTAACGTTCCATTAGTGGTACTTACGGAAGCGATAAAACTAGGGTGAAAAAGTAGCCTGAAATTGTGCAGAAAAATCATGTAATCAATCAAATTTATTGGATCCAACAAAAACTCAATAAAATTTTAATAACCTTTACAGGAACAATAACATTTTTTTCTAAATGTTCACGCAAACCTTGAAAATGGTAGCAGCAATGCTAGATTTCAAATAGTATATATATTTTATTTTGCGAATTTTTTTTTTTTTTTTTTTTTTTAACTCTTTGTTTGTTCCAAATTCAAAATAAATTACATTTCATTTTTAACCTAGGTGCTCCAGTTACTACAGTAACTTATCAGCCTTAATTGTTATGATATATATCTAAGTGTTTTTACATTGTTCCTGTGTGACATGTGCATTCCACATGTCATCAAATCCCTTTTTCCCATAGACAATGCTAGCAGGCCGCACTTGTAGCTTTATGCTGAGAAGAGTCGAATTCTTCCATAACCCTCGTCAGTCATCGACCCATTGCACTAGCATGTCGCAATTGGACGTTTTACTGCAAAACAAAAGAATCATATTTCAGAGTCATTATACTATGGCTGTTTCAAACCCGCCGGCAGCGTATGAATGCTGACCGTGTGGTCTCTCCCAAATTCTCACTCTCTTTTCCACTTATGCCTTCTCCATAACCCATCGATTGGTGATTGGTTAATTAATACATAAGACTTCAAGTGCCTCCAAAACGACAGCCTAGGATAAGTTTAATAAATTGAATAAAGTCATTCTCATTCTTACCGTCAAGTATGTTACATCGTAAATCTGATGACAATCCCCAGGCAGGGATCCTTATATGGCATACCGTGACATGTAAAGTTGTTCCGTGTTAAGTAGTTTTTTCCAAACCAAACAGTGCCAAAGTTCCAGAATCAGTGCGATAGTATCAGTGCCGTACGGAATTAAAAGTTAAAGTTGAGCGATGGGAAAACACCAGTCAAAAAACATTAACCAAAACGGTGACCCGCAAGTCACCGTAATACAGAACCAAGAACAGCACAGTGTAGAACACGAATTTCACAATCTGTTACTATGGTTAATTCTTATGACTGTGCTCGCTCAATTAGTGATTACGCTGTACGGAGAGTATAAAAAACGAGAGAAGAAAGTCGCGTTAAATGCTGCCCGATCGATCGCGGCACTAAATGTAGTTTAAAGTGAAAATCGTCTCAAAGACTGAACGCGAAAATTAAACACTTGAAAAACAATTGAAACATGTGAACAAGTTGAAGTGAAAGGTGAAAATTGCTACAAGAGAAATTTTTACGGTACAGACAGTACGGTACGGTAGTGACCAGAAAATTTTCGCTCGCCTTGATAAAGTGTATGGCTGCAGTGGTTCTCCAATCATGTTCGGTCACTGATGACAAATCATGTTCGGTCAACGATAACAAATGCCCGGAGCACCCCGCTCGGCGAGGCCATCCAGCATCAAAGCTACGGACGATTCAACAACTAAAACCATAAGGTGTTGAGGAGTGCGCCTCCACCTGGAATGAACTTGTGAGGGGACGCAAAGTGATGCCGTTCATCAGCAGAGGCCGGAAGATTTCAACAAATGTGCGTGTAAGGTAACCACCTCCGCTGAAGCAGATGAATTGTGAGTTATTTTTAAATTTTTTTTTAAAAACCATTTCCGTTATTTCGAAAAATTGTCATGAAAGACAAATACGACTCGTTAAAAATACTACTTGAAGAACTAAAGGCTAAGAGTGAAGTCAGGTCTTCAACCCGAATTTTAAATAAGAAATTAACTACTGCTACGGATTTATACAATCAAATTATTAGTAAATTAGGTAATAATGAAAAACATGCCCTAATACTTGAAAAGGCCAAACTAGTATATGAAACAATTATAAGAATTATTAAAGAGAAAAATCAATCAAAACTAAACTCATTCAAAGGAGTGGCTACAGCGATCATTTTCACAAACAGATTAATTAATCGTCAAAAGATGGCGAATATAATGGAAATAGTAAAAATTATTCCGCAATTAATTGTGCCCTTTAATGGGGATGGAGAGAAATTGAATAGTACCATAGCAGCATTGAACGCATGCAAGGTACTTATCACAAACGAAAACCGCGCAGTTGCCATTCAGGTCATTCTCTCGCGACTTGAAGGCAAGGCCAGAGCGGCAGTGGGAGATAACCCACAGGATATAGATGAGATAATTAGAAAACTTACGGAAAAGTGCAAAATAACAATTGCGCCAGAAACTGTGATGGCGAAATTAAATACCACAAAACAAGTCGGTGAATTAACAAAATTCACCGAACAAATTGAAAAGCTCACGTTGGAGCTTGAAAGAGCTTATCTTAATGAACAAGTTCCGGTGGATACGGCCACAAGAATGTCGGTCAAAGCCGGTGTGAAAGCACTCGCTTCTGGCATAAGAAGCGAGGAATCCAAATTACTAATAAAGGCAGGGCAATTTACCTCGTTGTCCTCTGCAATAGAAAAAATTACAGAAAATGAACCAACACCGACCAACAACATTTTACATTTTCGCTCGAACAACTCTGGATACAGAGGTAACTATTACGGTTACCGAGGAAATATTCAAAACTCACGTGGACGTCAGCGTGGAAATGATAAAAGTTTCCGAGGACGTAACCAACAATCCAACTATCGTACAACTTACAATTATCCAAATGGAAACTATCGCGGATATAATCGTGGAAACGGTCGTGCAAATAGCCGTGGAAATTTCCATAATAATAATTCAAGAATTTTTTACAACTCAGCACAACCAAACCAAATGCTGCAAGAGATTCAAAGCTCTCAAAATAATTTGGGGTTTCAACAACCTCTACCCCAACAACAGCAGACTCAAGTGGTACATGCCCAACCGCAGCAAAACCAAGTGGCACTAGCCCAATTAATACCCAGACGTTAAACAAAATTTTCACTGTTCAGACTGTTTATAGCAACTTCATTACATTGGGAATAGAAGCCTCACATAAATACAACACTTTTCTCGTAGATTCAGGAGCAGAAATTTCTCTACTAAAAACTGGAAATTTAAAAATTACTGAATTAGTAAACATTCAAGAGAAATGTAAAATAACAGGCATAAATCTGGAATCCATTGAAACCTTAGGAACAATTTCGACTATGATAAATTTACCTAATGGAAATAAAATACTACACAAATTCCAAATCGTATCCCAAGAAATACCTATACCGACAGATGGTATCTTGGGTCGAGACTTTTTGGTTAACTACAGGTGCATAATTGATTATGACACTTGGATGTTAACTGGTTACTCTAAACAGTCAGAAAATTTTGAATTAACAATCGAAGATACTATAAACGGTGATTTAATTCTACCTCCACGATGTGAGGTCTTCAGAAAATTAGACACACAGCATTTGAAGGAAGAATTCGTTTTAGACGCAACTGAACTAAAACCAGGAGTTTTTTGTTCAAACGCTATTATTAGCCAAAACAACTCAATTGTTAAAATAATAAACACTTCAAATGAAACAGTAAAAATTAAAAATACTTGTCCAACAACGATTACACCGTTAACTGAATATGACATTCTAACATTTGATCAAAGTAAACAAGAATTACGAAATGAAAAACTTTTTGAAGAACTTTATATAAAAGACATTAACATTGATCCAAACACAAAACGAAAACTGACTCAACTATGCGAAAAATATAACGATATATTTGCGTTACAAACAGACACGCTAACGCATAACAACTTTTACAAACAACAAATCAATCTTAATGACGAATGCCCGGTCTATATAAAAAATTATAGATTACCGGAAGCACACAAACAAGAAATAAACGAACAAGTAAATAAACTCCTAGATGATGGAATTATTCGGAACTCAATTTCTCCTTATAATTCACCATTACTCCTCGTTCCGAAGAAATCCATAAACAAAGAGAAAAAATGGCGTTTAGTTGTCGATTTCAGACAACTAAACAAGAAAATTATAGCAGACAAATTCCCTCTTCCAAGGATCGATGACATTCTTGATCAACTAGGTAGAGCAAAGTACTTTACTACGCTAGACCTAGCATCAGGATTTCATCAAATCGAACTGGAAGATGAATCAAAACAATATACCGCATTTTCGACCAATTCCGGTCATTATGAATTTTGTAGGCTACCATTTGGCCTTAATATTTCTCCAAATAGCTTTCAGAGGATGATGACCATAGCCCTAAGTGGTCTCCCTCCGGAATGCGCTTTTCTATATATTGATGATATTATCGTCATTGGTTGTTCGATAGATCATCATTTATCAAATTTGGAAACTGTTTTAAAAGCACTTCGAAAGTATAATTTGAAACTCAATCCTAGAAAATGTAATTTTTTTCGTCCTGATGTTACATATTTGGGACATCATATCTCTTGCGAAGGAATTCAACCAGATAAGTCGAAATACTCGACAATTTTAAAATTTCCTACACCAACAAATGCTGACGAAGTAAGAAGATTCGTCGCGTTCACAAATTACTATCGGAGATTCATACCGTATTTTTCAGATATCGCCGCTCCACTAAACAACTTATTAAAGAAAAAGGTCAAATTTGAATGGACTGCAGATTGTAAAAAGGCATTTGAAACCCTGAAACAAAAACTCTTACATCCAGTTATTTTGAAATTTCCTGATTTTAAAAAGAAATTTATTCTATATACAGATGCGTCGAAAATAGCCAGTGGCGCAGTTCTTACCCAAATGCATGGAAATATTGAATTACCAATAGCCTTTGCAAGCAAAAGCTTTACAAAAGGCGAGAAAAATAAATCGACCATTGAACAGGAACTATCCGCGATTCATTGGGCGATAACCTATTTTAGACCATATTTATACGGTAGACGGTTTACAGTAAAAACCGACCACCGTCCACTTGTATACTTATTTTCAATGAAAGATCCATCGTCAAAACTGACACGGATGAGATTGGAATTAGAAGAGTACACATTTGACATAGAATACGTGAAAGGCAAAGAAAATGTCAGCGCTGATGCTCTTTCACGTATTACTATTGATTCGGATGAGCTCAAAAACCTCTCATGCTTATCAGTTCAAACAAGAAATATGACAAGACAGCAAAGAAATCCTAATAGTGACAACACAGATACTGACACACGTGCCACTGAGATTGATCACCTCAGGGCATATGAATCAGTCAATAACTTAGATGCTTTTAATATGCCTAAAGTTATTTTTGATTTTGACAACCACAAGTTAGATATACGACTTCTGACAAAGAACCAGAAAAGAATAATTGCGCAAGCGCAAATATTCTATAACGGTAGCAACACTGAATTGCAAAAAAGTCTGCAGACGATAGATAATATGGCCAAGAAAATGGAATTAAAAACGCTAGCTATGAAAATGAATGATAAAATATTGACCCTAATTCCTCGAGAAACATTCAAAAAAGCATGCAACGAAATGTTAAAATATACGACAATTATACTTTATGTGCCAACACAAATGATTAATGATGAGGAAACTATACAAAGGATAATCTCTGAAAACCATGACACACCTACGGGAGGTCATATTGGTACTTATAGATTATTACAACGACTAAGATCAAAATATTACTGGACAAACATGAAACGTACTATCACAGAGTATATAAAACGATGTGATAAGTGCATAAAAAATAAACACCGAATTAAGACGAAAGAAAATTTTATAGAAACAACTACTCCGATCAAGTGTTTTGAGCTAGTCTCAATTGACACCATCGGTCCACTAACAAAATCTAAACTTGGGAACAGATACGCATTAACAATACAATGCGATCTGTCCAAATATATAATAATCGCACCAATTCCAGATAAAAATGCACAGACTTTAGCGAAAGCTTTTGTCGAAAATTTGATTCTGGTATATGGTTGCCCGATAACTATAAAATCAGATCTCGGAACAGAATATAAGAATGATCTGTTCAAAAATATTTGTGAATTTCTCTCAATCAATCAAACATTCTCTACAGCATATCACCCCGAAACCATTGGTAGTCTTGAAAGGAATCATCGTGTCCTTAATGAATATCTAAGACATTTCATTAACGATCAACATGATGACTGGGACACCTGGTTGCAATACTACACTTTCTGTTATAATACAACCATACATACAGCCCATAACTTTAGCCCCTTTGAATTAGTTTTTGGCAGAGTAGCTAACACGCCAAGCTCCATTGAAAATATCATATCCATAGATCCACAATATAATCATGATTCATATTTAACAGAATTAAAATACAAAATCCAAGTAACAGCACTGAAAGCAAAAGAATTGCTAGAAATAAGCAAAGCGGCTAGAATAAAAAATAATTCTCAAAACGTAAACCCTATAGATGTTAAATTACACGATAAAGTCTATTTGAAATTAGAAAACAGAAAAAAGTTAGACAGAGTATATTCAGGACCGTTTGAAGTTATAGAAGAAAATCATCCAAATGTTACTATCAAAAATTTACTTAATCAAGAAAAGAAAATAGTGCATAAGAACAGATTAATTAAAGCTTAAAATTATGAAAAATGTATTTCCACTATTTGAACAATACATTAAAATACAATATTTAGATTGAAAACATAGAAACTAATGCCATCGCGTAAAATCATCTCACTCAAAAGGGGATGGTGAGCAATACATAATATAAAAATAAAGATTTAAAAAAAAAGCAAGGATAACCGTAATATTTTGTGAGAGGTATTTGAAGTCAAAAATGATCTCATAAAATTCAATCATTTTTCCCTATAGGAGGATGGTGTGACATGTGCATTCCACATGTCATCAAATCCCTTTTTCCCATAGACAATGCTAGCAGGCCGCACTTGTAGCTTTATGCTGAGAAGAGTCGAATTCTTCCATAACCCTCGTCAGTCATCGACCCATTGCACTAGCATGTCGCAATTGGACGTTTTACTGCAAAACAAAAGAATCATATTTCAGAGTCATTATACTATGGCTGTTTCAAACCCGCCGGCAGCGTATGAATGCTGACCGTGTGGTCTCTCCCAAATTCTCACTCTCTTTTCCACTTATGCCTTCTCCATAACCCATCGATTGGTGATTGGTTAATTAATACATAAGACTTCAAGTGCCTCCAAAACGACAGCCTAGGATAAGTTTAATAAATTGAATAAAGTCATTCTCATTCTTACCGTCAAGTATGTTACATCGTAAATCTGATGACAATCCCCAGGCAGGGATCCTTATACCTGTCTTGGCAATTCAGTATTTTAAACAGGTTTTTTAAACCTGCATGTCAGTATAACAATTGATAGCTTAAAACTAAAAAAACTAAAACTAAATCTTATCTAAGTATAAAGGGAATTAATCGTTGCAATTGAGGATTGTAACGATTTTTGCCGGAAATTATTAATTATTTTGTTGGACATTTGTGCTAAAGTCTCAACATTCGAAATTCTATGTACTTCGGTAGTACTGTACCAGGGAGGCAACTTCAAAATCATCTTCAGAATTTTGTTCTGAATCCTTTGAAGTGCTTTTTTCCTGGTAGTGCAACAACAAGACCATATTGGCACAGCGTAAAGCATGGCCGGTCTAAAAACTTGTTTAAATATTAGAAGTTTATTCGTCAGGCAAAGTTTGGATTTCCTGTTTATAAGAGGATACAAACATTTTATATATTTGTTACATTTGGCTTGAATGCCCTCAATGTGATCTTTAAAAGTTAATTTTTGGTCAAGAACTAATCCAAGATATTTCACTTGGTTTGACCAGGAAATTGGAACTCCGTTCATAGTGACTATGTGACTACTACTAGGTTTCAAAAAGGAAGCTCTGGGCTTATGTGGAAATATTATAAGTTGAGTTTTGGTAGCGTTGGGAGAAATCTTCCATTTTTGTAAATAAGAAGAGAAAATATCTAAACTTTTCTGAAGTCTGCTGCAAATAACACGAAGACTTCTTCCTTTAGCGGAAATGCCTGTGTCATCAGCGAACAAAGATTTGTGGCAACCCTGAGGCAAATCAGGGAGGTCCGAAGTGAAAATGTTATATAATATAGGCCCAAGAATGCTACCCTGAGGAACTCCTGCTCTAACAGGTAGTCGATCAGATTTGGAATTTTGATAATTTACCTGCAGAGTTCTGTCAGTTAAATCATTTTGAACTAATTTCATAATATAAAGTGGAAAATTAAACATTTTCAATTTTGCAATCAAACCTTCATGCCAAACACTGTCGAATGCTTTTTCTATGTCTAGAAGAGCAACTCCAGTTGAGTGGCCTTCAGATTTGTTTGAACGAATTAAATTGGTAACTCTTAAGAGTTGATGAGTAGTTGAATGCCCATGGCGAAATCCAAACTGCTCATCTGCAAAAATTGAGTTCGTATTGATGTGAAGCATCATTCTATTCAAAATTATTTTTTTCAAAATGTTTACTTATTGAAGAAAGCAAACTTATTGGACGGTAGCTAGAAGCTTCAGCTGGATTTTTATCCGGCTTCAAAATTGGAACAACTTTTGCATTTTTCCATTTATCAGGAAAGTATGCCAAATGGAAACATCTGTTAAATAATTTTACCAAGAAAGACAAGGTACTCTCTGGGAGTTTTTTGATGAGGATATAGAAAATTCCATCATCACCTGGAGCTTTCATATTTTGAAATTTTTTAGTTATAGACCTTACTTCGTCCAAATCAGTCCCCCAGGAATCATCAAAAATATTTTCCCGAATGATAATATTCCGAAAATCCCGAGCAACCTGATTCTCAATAGGACTAGTAAGACCCAAACTGAAATTATGGGAACTCTCGAATTGCTTAGCAAGTTTCTGAGCTTTTTCCAAATTTGTGATCAAAATTTTACCACCTTCTTTAAGCGCTGGAATTGGCTTTTGAGGTTTTTTCAAAATTTTTGTGAGTTTCCAAAAGGGTTTGGAACTCGGGTCTAATTTAGAAACATTATTTTCAAAAGTTTTGTTCCTCAGGGCAGATAATCGATTTTTAATTTGTTTTTGCAAATCCCGCCAGATAACTTTCATGGCAGGATCGCGTGTTCTTTGAAATTGTCTCCTACGGACATTTTTAAGACGGATCAAGAGCTGAAGATCATCGTCTATTATAATTGAATCGAATTTAACCTCGCATTTTGGTACTGAGGCAGCTCTTGCTTCAACTATAGAAGTAGTCAGAGATTCAAGAGCATAATTAATTTCATCTTTGGTTTGCAAAGGAATGTTTGGATCGAAGTTATATTCCATAAATGTTCGATATTGCTCCCAATCAGCCCTATGGTAATTGAAAGTAGAGCTGTTGGGATTAGAAATTATTTCTTGGGATATTTCAAAAGTTACTGGAAGGTGATCAGAACCGAAGTCAGCATGGGTAACCAATTGGCTACAAAGATGACATGAATCAGTTAAGATCAAATCAATAGTTGAGGGATTTCTTGCAGAAGAAAAGCATGTTGGGCTGTTTGGATATTGAATAGTGTAATAACCTGCAGAACAATCATCAAACAGAATATTACCATTGGAATTGCTTTGAGCATTATTCCATGAGCGGTGTTTTGCATTAAAATCACCAATAATGAAGAATTTAGACCTATGACGGGTAAGTTTCTGAAGGTCACCCTTGAGAAAATTCTTTTGCTGGCCTACGCATTGGAATGGCAAATAGGCAGCTATAAACGTAAGTTGTCCAAATTTTGTTTCAACAGAAACTCCCAAAGTTTCAAAAACTTTGGTTTCAAATGAAGAAAGTATTTTGTGTTTGATTCGTCTATGAATAATGATGGCAACGCCACCACAGGGTCCATCAAGACGATCATTTCTATAAATTAAATAATTTGAGTCCTTCTTAACCTTATGGCCAGGTTTAAGGAACGTTTCAGTTATAACGGCAATATGCACGTTATGAACTCTCAAAAAGTTAAATATCTCGTCTTCATTATCTTTAAGAGATCGAGCATTCCAATTTAAAATGTTTAATGCTTTAAAATCCATTACTGAATTTTAAAGTCATGACAATATTATTAGCAAATTTTACTCCAGTTTGAATAGCATCAAACATGGAGTTAGATTTAAGCATATCAGAAATCATGTCAATTAATGAATTCTGTAAAAATTCCATTTTAGGAGCAGTAATGCTTCCTAAGTCAAAATTGTCAAAATTTCCGTTAGAACGTTGGCTAGTATTTTGATTTCTACCCGCTGCAATAGCAGCATAGGTAGCTCCATTAACTTGCTGAACATTGTTAGCAGCGAGGAGAGTAGGTACAGATGAAACATTTGAAGCAGGGGTGATATTTGTACCTACGGGTACGAATGTAGAATTTGTTCCTCGCTGACCGTTGTTAACAGCAGAGGAATTTGTACCTGGTCGGAAACGTGGAGCGTTTCCTACCTGTCGGTTAGAACGAGATTGTAGGATCGCTTTGCGAGTCTTACATTCCCAAAAATTGGATTTGTGGTTTTCACCACAATTTGAACATTTAAATTTCTTAGGATCTTCCTTCACAGGACAGTCGTCCTTTGCGTGAGAGGAATCACCACAATTCATGCATTTAGCTGGCATGTAGCAATTTTTAGTTCCGTGACCCCATCCCTGGCACTTACGGCACTGAGTGAGGTTTTGGAAATTTCCTCCAGTCTTCCTGAAGTGTTCCCACTTCACTCGGACATGGAGCATAAGGCTAGCTTTTTCTAAGGCCTTAAGGTTGTTTAATTCACTAGACTTGAAGTGAACTAAATAAAAATCATTAGAAATCCCGTTGCGCGAATCGCCAGGACGGGATTTCATTTTCATTTTGATTACTTGGAGTGGCACAACTCCAAGTAATTTTGCCAGTTCATCTTTGATCTGATCCAGGGATTCACCACTGGGCAGTCCTTTCATGACAACCTTGAACACACGTTCAGTTTTGGTGTCGTAAATAAAAAATTTGTGCTTCTTCTCAGTAAGATACTTGAGAAGACATTAAATCCGTCCAAGGTTTCAGCCAATACACGGCATTCACCCCGACGTCCAATTTGTAGTGAAAACTTAACTTTCACGAAATTCAAAAGTTCCATGCGAAGAGCATGGAAATTGGTAGTGGTTATCACAATAGGGGGAATCTTTTCCTTCTTGGCATTAAGCCGGGAAAGTTTACTAGAATTTTTCTTGGATGATGGATCATTCTCATCATCCGTGAGCAAATCAAATTGATTACTCAAATTAATTTAATCAGAAGGGGGGTCAAGAGTTTGCCCCTTTCTTTTGCGTTTAGGCGCCATGGCGGCAGTAAATTTTTATCCAAATCGACTTCCAAGCAGATTACTATAAGAATCTGAAGGATCGAAGAGGAATTTTCCAAATCGATATCCAAGAAGGATTACCTCGGGTAGGGTCCAAACAAGGATCGAAGAGGAATAAGAGGAGTTGAACAAGGTAGAAAATTTTTACAGGTTGAGCACTGAAAAGTGCTGTTTAAATTTGTTGTAGCTTTAGGTAGTAGTAACACTTCCTTAAGCAAAAAGCAAATAGATCCGCACGGCAAGAGAGCACGATGCGGACTGCCACTTCTAATTTCCACTAGCGGTCAGAGTGACAAAGGCGGGAAATGCAAATGAGGGTTCAGGGCTGCCAGTAAAAGTTGATATGAACACATATTATTGAAAGTTGAACAATTTTTCTTTCAAATAATGAACTTTTAAAATTACAAGCCAAAATTGAAAGAAGTTCTTTTAAACTCATAGCTTGACTTTCATTTTGAATATATTCGTAGTTAAAACTACGAATTATGAGAAACTTTCAATTTGAAAACACATTATTTTTATTGATACAGTTTTTATATTTTGTGTGAAGATACACAGCCAGTAGAAACGCCGTCACCAAAGCGTCAGAGACAGACATCTTCGGATGGTGAAATAAAGTAAGGTAGTATGATGATAATTCAACCAAGGTATGTCCAATTTATTCAGTAACGGGACTCTGCTATCCCTAATAAAGTGTGTATGGTTATTTTGCTTAACGTCATGTTCTGGGTATCATCCAAACGATTTGTGGAATAGTTCTATCATTTGGGTTATCGTTCAGGTATGGTATTTATTTAATTAGGGATGTTGGTTTATGTAAAGATTTATATTTTTCTAAGACAATAGGTCTATCAGGGTGTCGACTCAAAGTCGAAAATAAAATTCCCTGACTTTCCCTGACTTTCCAGTCGGTTTTAAGAAATATTCCAGTCATCAAAACTTCGTTATTTTAACCTAAGAAGCTACAACGTGATGTGCTTTATTATACCGTAGTGTAAATTAAGATTAGTTTAAAATGAGCAGCAGGGTAAGCTTTCGAAGATATCAAGAATAGCATACTCATGGCAAGTACAACAGAACTTGATACTAATACAATTTTTACAAAACATATGACCGACTATCTACGAAGGATGTGAATATGCCTAGGGCTATAAATACATATTACAATATAATAATGAATAACTACTGCTCACAACTAGGCTCACTATTAATTACTAAGTAATAATATGAATATTTAATCAATGTCACCAAGCTCTCAATTTGTGTTCATAATTTCACAGCCAAATAAAAATCAACCCGTAGACGATCCTTTCTCTTAACATATAAATTATTGTAAAATAGTAGAGCAGTGATTATTCTTGCTTTGGCAACCGAACCTGAGGATGCACTGCTCATGCATTAGTCAGTTTCGTACTCTCTGGAACTCCATATGACAACCACAGACATGGCAAAATAATTTAAGTTTAATTATCATTAACATTTTATTCTCTCCGATACCTTGAACCGTTTACTTTCGCCAGCTTCTGATATCTCCATGTTCACAACCTCCGATCCAGAAATCTTCTTGTTAACGCCTCATGTCCATTGAAGATACAACGATTCCACTCTGCCTTCGGCACCCAATTCCTCTGCGATCGACCGTTCGACGAGCGTCACTGAGGATCCGTCATCGAGGAAAGCATATGTGTTGCCCTGACCTCTATGACCAAACAAGGTAACTGGGAGGATCCGAAAAAAGGTTGATGAGGTAATCTGACGATGTACTGTAACCACCGCACTCGTAGATGTTTCACCCGATTTCGATTCGACCGGTGGCTCGAAGTGCAGTAAACGGTGGTGCCGCTTCGGGCATTCGTTGATCCCGCAAACTTCACCCTTACACAGCCATCGTGCATGCGATGTCAGACAACGTGCGCAAAGTTTGTTTGCCTTTACCGACTTCCATCGAACGTCCAAATCGAGTATTTTGAAAGCTGCACAATTTCCAATCTGATGGCCGTCAACCTTGCACACCGGACATTTGCTGCTTGTACTCCTGCCGCTTTCTCCCAATTTCTCGTTGTGATTGGCTCTTCGCGATGCTTCGATTGTTCCGTTTCCGTTTCCATGTGCGCGTTGATGAACGACTTCTCCTTGGGTTTGCTTCGCTCTTCCCTTGCAGCTTTCGGCGGAATGCTGACAAGCTGGGTTACGCCACTAGCTGCCGATGACACTTTCGCCATGTAACCGCTGAAAACATTCAAGTCAACTACTGGAACCTGCTCCTGATAGAGCGCCCAACTGAATTAGTAGTAGTTTGTCGACCAGTTCTTGTAGTAGGATCGGGTTTGACAAATGCCTTTCCAATCCGAAAGCTCAAGATTTTGCACCACTAGTCCGAAACTCACGAGTGTCTCCAATCGATCCGCCCGAGGAGCTGGAGTTGCCCTCACCTTAGCGATCATATTATTGACGATCTGTTCCGGACGGCCATACAGTTGCTGAAGTGTTGACACAATTTGAGGCACCGTTGACGGGTGGAGCAAAAAGCTGCTGACTGCATCTTTGGCGGAACTTCTAAGGCTACGCTGCAGCCGCAGTAGGTTTTCTGCGTTGGACTAGCCGCAAATCTCCGTCGAATGCTGGTAGCTGCTTATAAAAGGCGGCCAATCTACAGGACCACCAGAGAAGATTGGCAACTCCTTTGTGACCACTTGCCTGGCTGCCAATTGTTGAGACGATGGACCAAATGCGATATTCGGTACAAAACGTTGATTCGGAATCCACTGTGGATGAAGTTGCGGAAACCCAGGGCCCCCAAAATTCTCCTGTCGACTACTTGGAAAACCTTCGTTAACAAAGAGCGAAAGAGGTGGTGGACAAGGAGGAGTATGATGCCGACTGTTCCCTGAATGATCTACCTAAGTATTCCAGAACTAATGTTTGGGTAAGCTAATGGTGGACTATTGTTGCCACTTACCGACGATTGACCTTCGTTACGTGATTGAGTGACATCTTGCAACTGTTGAACTTCGTCACGTAACGCCCAGTAGTCCTTCTCCGCATTACTTCGTAGACGAATCGCTTCTTGCTCCCGTTGACAAGTGACTACAAGTTGGGACTGCAACTGTTGTTCCGTAGCCCGCAGACGCTGGATCTCACTCTCTAGCTCTGCATTCTGCCTCTGAATTGCTGCCTGTTCCCGATTCCGATGCTCGAGTTTAATCCGCAAATCCGCTTCTGATTGACGAATCCGTTGCAGTTCTTCGACGTGTTGGTTTTCCAAGTATTTGATGGTGTCTTGAAGCGCCATTAGCTGACGACCGCGACTTTCGAGCTGAGTACGCAGACCTTCTTCCGATCCCTGCATCCGCTTCGTTTCCTCGTCGAACTGCGCTTGCAAAACCTTTATCCGGTTAACCAGCTCCAACTCTCGCTTACGTCTTGCTTCCATCTCCAACTCGTACTTCGTCTTCAGCTCTTGGATATACTCCACACTTCGTAGCAACTCGACTGCATGCTGGTTTCGAAGTTTCCCGGTTTCGGAGCTCCATTTTTCGTATGATGGTATGCCAATACGCTTTCGGAACTGCACCGGTCTTCGAAGTAGTCATTTTCTTCGAGAAGATCGATGAAGGGCTTCAGATCGACGAATGGCATATTGGTTTGATCTTTTCTATCAAGCTTTGCCACTACCAATCCAAGAGCACCTTCGATAGTAACCTCCGAATCCACGCCAATCGTGACGCTTCCTTCAGTTCTTGGGATTGATTCCACCTCTAATCCCTCGCCAAACGTTTTAGGAACAGCAGATTCCAAAACTTTATTCGGTGTCGATGAGCAGTGCACTCCCTGCGCAATGCCGGATGCCTTTTGACGTTGATTGTCATCTACAGATGTTGGCACAGGTGTCTGTCTAACGACGACCTTACTGGAACTCTCGGCTGCCTTAGTCTGTTTCACCCAATCTTCCGTCCTTCGCGCACTCCCCTGGCTACTTCGCAAACTGCGTACACTTTTTGCATCTTCTTCGTCTTGCCGGTATAGCAAATCGTGCTTCCGAGCAATAAACTGCTTGCCACGCTCGAGCTTTTCTCGAAGTTCCTTCTCGTTCAACGCTCTCTCCATGTTGATCTTCTCCTGGCTCAGCTCATCCATTAGCCTGCGCTCTTCTTCCAGACGATCCAACTCACGACTTGCTCTAGCCCTGCGAGCGCTAGACGTGCTCGAAATTCCACTGGCAATACTCAGTGCTGGGCCAGGAAGACGAGGAACACATGTCGTGCAAGAAAAACTAGTTGTACGTACCGTAGCAGTGTTGACATTGGCACACGAAAAATGGTACCACCTGTTAAAGTTATGGCACTGAACCATAAACCGCTCAGCGTCATTTGACCGCTCACATCCACCACATTCGCGATCCTCACCTCCACCGTTGTCCACAATCGACGCTTTGAAAGAATCGTCCGATGACTGATTCGACACCTGATCGTCTTCTTTGGTCTGGAGGTTGGCATTTACCTTCTCAATAACCCTTGTTCGCAATCGTATTTGCCGAACATTCGACGGGAAATCCATGTTACTACGGTTGAATTCTTTAAGAATCTGTTGTGACAGATTTTCTCGGAGTTCTTCCAGCAATAAACCACTGAGCAATTAGTGTGTATCAGCTTAAAGCTAGAAATTAGTTTTATTTTAGGATAGGTTTTCTAATAAATTTTAGGCTTTCTACTTACAATTCAGTCTCCGTTTATGGTTTTTGAACTAGTCACAACAGAGTACTTTTAATTATAATATCCAGCCTGTAATTCAATTTCTGCGTTTAGTTTTATAACAGCTTAGTATTTTATAAATAATTTACCTCATAAATTCAAATTATTTCACTGTAGTTTTACTATATCAATTCGAAGATTTTCAAACAACACTATCATTAGCTATCCAATCAGTTTTGTCAATCATTGTCCCTCTCTCTATATTCCTCATTTCATCGCAAGGGGGGAGGTGGCTGTCAAATACGAACAATCGTCGCCTACCTCGCATAACTGGGATAACTGGTTCCAAACGTAAACAAGCCATAAGAAACCTACAGCGTTTGTTTACGTTTGGAACCAGTTTCATACAAGAATGATCAGTAGGCTAATGAGAGAGAGAAGGATTAGTATTTTCCATTTAATTCCACTACTTTATTTGCTTATCCTTGACAGATACGCGTATTTCGTCTACAATGTGCAGACTTCTTCAGTGTCTTGTACTAATACTCGACTTCCGAGTATTAGTACAAGACACTGAAGAAGTCTGCACATTGTAGACGAAATACGCGTATCTGTCAAGGATAAGCAAATAAAGTAGTGGAATTAAATGGAAAATACTAATCCTTCTCTCTCTCATTATACAGGTATTCCACTAAGACGCCCACATTCATCAGGATCAGTAGGCTGATTTGACAGTACGTCCCCCCCCAGTTTCATCGCATTTGACGGCTTGTGCTTCCCGCATCGACCGTTTGATGTGATGTGGCGTGTTAGCTACCATTACTGGTAACCGGTACAAGGGGCTGTTGCGACGAACTACAGTACTACTGTTGATAATTTTTCCTTGATTGGTGTTGCTGTCACGAACATTGTCAATTCACATTGAGTTGTAACAATATACTTATTTCCTTCATTATCCGGTAACAATGGACCGACTAAATCCAAGTATATTTTTTCGAATGCTGTGCTAGCTTTCGAAGTTATAATCATAGGTACCTTTTTCATAGGTAAAATTTTATTTTTCTGGCATAGTTCGCACTTTTTAATAAAGTTTTCAATGTCTTGGTTGATGTTTTTCCAGAAATATCTGTTCTTGATAGTTTTTTGAGTTCTTTTAATCCATGCATGTCCTGCAGTGGGAAGTATGTGAAAATCGTTTAGTATTATGCATTTTTCATTACCATCAGTAATTATTTTTATTTTGAAGAAAATTGTTTTCACGATATCTTTATAAAAATTATTCGCCGTAGCTGAACTAATGACTTTGCTGGTTTAATAATTCAGTTGAAGTATTGTTGTCAAGTGTAATTTCTGCTATCCCTCCAGATGAAAGATGATGACCATTCATCTTCTCTGTAGGTGATGCATTTTTGTTTGCTAGCTTTTCCGCTTGTGATCTTGTCGTTACTAACACGTCTTGATATATTTTGTTTTTAATCTCTTTCAACTCGGAAGACGAAATACGTGACAACGTGTCCGCAATCACATTTTGACTTCCTTGTATGTAGGTTATGTCAAAATTATACTCTTCAAGCGCCAACCTAAATTTAGTTAAACGACTTGAAGGGTCTTTCAGTGAGAATAGATAGACTAATGGCTTATGGTCTGTGCAAATTGAAAATTTTTTACCATATAGAAAGGGCCTAAAATGTTTAATTGCCCAAACCACTGCCAGTAGCTCCTTCTCGATTGTCGCATAATAAATCTCTGCTTTATTCAATGCTTTACTGACATAAGCTACGGGATTTCCGTTTTTGTTCGATAAAACGGCTCCAATAGCGTATCCAGAAGCATCTGTGTGTAGCATAAATTTATTGTTCTCACCGAAATCTGGGTAGTCTAGAATCGGTGGGTTTACAAATTTTCCCTTCAATGTGTTAAAGGCTGTCTTGCAATCTTGAGTCCAGACAAACTTCGAGTTTTTTTCTGGTTAATTTGTTAAGAGGAATGCATATTGTAGCAAAGTTTTCAATATGTTTACGGTAATAGTTCGCAAACGCAATAAAACGTTTGACTTCATTAGCATTTTTTGGTACACGCCAGCTATTGATGCATTCTATTTTTTTGTGGATCGGGTCTTATTCCTTCTGAGGAGATGTAATGACCTAAGTAAATCAATTCCTTTTTATAGAAATTACATTTCTCAGGATTTAACTTCAAATTAACTTTTCTAAGGGTTCGAAAACACTAATTAGATTTTTATTATGTTCTTCCGTTGTCTTTCCAAATATAATTAAGTCGTCTAGGTAAACCAAACATTTTTCCATGTTAAGGCCTGACATAGCAATTGTCATTAGCCTGGAAAAAAAAGATGGACTTATTTTTAGACCCATCGGTAACCTAGTCATTTGATATTGACCGGTTGGTGTGGTAAAAGCTGTGACTGCCCTATCTTCTGGCTTAAGGTCTGAGGTCACGATCCGCCATTTTTGATGGTTTTTTTCGAAAAACTAGTGTTTAAACCCAATTATCTCGAATATGGTAAAGATTATCGCAACATCCAACTGACAATCGTTTTTAATTATGCCAAAGAATATTCTGTGGAATTGTCAAAGTTCTGGGAGTTCTCAAATTTAAACTTTGAGAACTTTTTGTTACCATTTCTGGAACCGTTTTTTAGTGACTTTATGCCTTTCTCTCAAAGTTTTTAGCTGTTAGAGACATAGGATCGATAATTCCTCCTGACAAAAGTTTTGTATTTCCCTAAGGATCATTCTAGAATAAAAAAAAATGTGTGCACTCGCTATAATTTTTGAGAAACTTGGCTTCAAAGTTGCAAAATATTCATTAAAATTTACTTGAATTCATAAATTGGGAGAAAATCCTTGAGATAATCCTCTGCCATTCTCTCTGAGCAGAAGAGAGAATGGAGCATATACCATAGTCGAGCAAGTACTGTGTTGCCAGTGCACACTGGGCCAGGAACCGAAATTAGCAAGACAAAACCTCTAGCGCATTGGGTTTGCATTATATTGAATTAATGTCTTTGGTAAAGTTTCTCGGTTTAACATGCACGTTCATCTGGTCATGGAAATTAGTTCCAATTTTCTCCGCATAGATGGTGCTGCAATACTAACTTTCTTATTTCGCATGATAGAGGTTTGCTGTCTTGGGCAAAGTTGTAGAACATAAAATAATATATAAAAATGCCGAAGGACTCAAAGTTCTAGGTCTTCAAATAACAAAGATATAGTGAATATTGTAAAATTTAACTGAAATTTACATTTTTTGTACTATTTTCCATACAAACGAGAAATCCTTCATTTTTAACGCCGTGTCTTTTAAGTCAAATAATTTGCAAGTTTTTAGGAAGAGTTCCCAATATTTTGGGTCGATACAAGAGAAATATTAGCCAAAATAGTGAAAATTACCATGATTCTCATAATCCGGTTTCTCGAAAAGTAGCAAGTATTAGCAAAAAGTTGTTTACCTACTGAAATGTACCATTTATCATCAATCAAAGGTGAAAGTTTGCCGAACATATTATTTTATATATTTGAGATATCTGAATTCATAGACTACAATGTTTATTCAATTAGCGTTCGCCAATGCACGGCTTGCTGGCTGCGTGCGATGGAAACGATGGAATACGTCTCTTATGCTTCGCAGGCTGCACGTTGGCGATTGCTGTACTAATGTATGCACAAAGCTTCTTCATGGTCATGTCTTCATTCGAAGACAGCAAACCTCTATCATGCGAAATAAGAAAGTTAGTATTGCAGCACCATATATGCGGAGAAAATTGCAACTAATTTCTATGACCAGATGAACGTGCATGTTAAACCGAGAAACTTTGCCAAAGACACCAATTCAATATAATGCAAACCCAATGCGCTAGAGGTTTTGTCTTGCTAATTTCAGTTCCTGGCCCAGTGTGCAGTGGAAGGCTATGTTTCTTTTTCACACTTTGATGACCCGCAATAATGCTGGATTAGAATCTTTTCGAGTATGTGATCAATGTATAATATGCAATTTATCAAACCATTTTATTAAATTGCGTTTATGTGAAAGTAAAATAGATATTATGCATCGGTCATTTATTACTGCCAAAAGCAGATACATAAATAAACATCCTATACGAGTTGGCCACATGGCTGAGTCTGATCCTTGAACCCGAGAGAATCTAAAGAGAGAAGTATGGGAAATCTGTCTATTCGGCGCGTTTAGTACTGTAAAAAACGTAAGGAAAAAACTGCTCGAATTTTTATTCCAAAGTTACGTAGCAAGTGTTTGGTGTCGGTTCATTTAATTTTTTTGCAAAATGGGTTTTTTTTAAGAAAAAATCTGCTGTCCGTCAAGTGAAAAGGTATCAACGAGAATGCCAACACACAAAAAATTATCGTTAATGAAATTAAAAAAACCATGGGTAAAATTAAAAGTTTGCATTGGTTCTTTTTGGTAGAAAGTCATTAGCATTCATAACAAAAGTCAGCCTATTGTCAGTTCAAAAGTTACGTGCCCCCTACTTTTAAAAGTAGAAACTTTCAAAATAAATTGTAGAACTGAGCGGTTCCACGAACAAGTGGGAAATTTTTCCAGTTTTTATTTTTTTGTATTTTTTGATTTGCATGAAACCTTGCATACAAGTTTTTGGGGAAGAAAAACGCCGTTTTGCATACTTGGTTCGCCATTTTGAATCTAGCCTTACTTATGAGAAGGGCCTATGAAAAATGCACATGATATCTTCAAAAAAATGTATCTCGGAAACGGTTTGTCCGATTGGTTTGGTGTCTTTGACGAAGTTTTAGACAATTGTTGGTGTTATATGGAGAAAATATGCACGGTAAAAACAAAGTTTGGTATTTGTGTTTTGAACTAAAATATAAATTTTCCTTTTAAAGTGACATGTCAATAATTTTTTATTATCCTTATGCTGACTGAAAATGCTATCTAGTGCACAGTAGGTTGTTCTGGAGAAAAATAGGTTACAATGAAAAAAATTGTTTTTTAAAAAAATACAATTTTCAAAAAAGCTATTAAGAAAAGTCAAAAAAGTTTGTCACCCTAATTTTATGAAAGTACATCAAATTTGCAAACAAAAAGTACTTCGGTAACATTTTTCTAAGATGCACCGTTTAGAAGATATTACTGATTTAATATTGTTTTTTTTTTGATAACTTAATAAGTTTTGGCCCTTTTCGGATGTACTCCGTGTTTTTCCAGTTTCAAAAGTATTTTTTTCGGAAAGATTGGAAAATTTTGAGTTAAAATGACACTGACAGCTTAAAGATTCGAGTGAAATTCTCTGCCTTAAAAGTATTTTGAAAAACAAGTTACAAAATCCCACTATCAGGAACAATGATTTCTTCAAATGATTTTTGGTGCGTTGTGCTGAAAACGTGCTAACAAGTATTAGATACAGGTAATCAGATACCAGTTAGCTGTACTACGTACAGTTGGTGATTGTAAACATGGTCTTTGTTGGAACTAGCCCACCATGGCCACGCTGGCCATAACGAGGCTAGCTCCGTCGTTGACCGTTCCTTAATAATAAATAAAAAGAACGCAGTAGTCACCTTCCATCAAACTAGAGGGCTGCCGACTGATACCTCAATCAACAACCGCCGCACTCTTTATTCATTCCAGGTATATACAATTTACAATCTTCTTCAATAACAATATACCTACGCCAGCAAATCTACCTCGCTCCAACTCTCCAAACTCGTACCTGAAGGTTCGACGATACCTGAGCGTTCAACTCTACCTATCTTCCAACAGTCTTTACCCAGCATTCTATGATTTCTACCCGTGAGCTGTATAATAATGTCTGACTCGGTTCTGAATTCATCCAGTATCTACTAGGGAAAACCAAACAGTAAATGCAGAAAGGTTGCTAGTAGCATAGTGATTATAGTAATTTCAGCTCATAATCCTGTGTTTTTGAACGAGATCCAGTGTTGTTTGATAACATAATAATTGTAAAGGAAAGTGTAACACGTTTTGGTGCAAAGGTAAGTTTTAAATACACATTTTAATTATATGTTTTGTGATATTTTCGTACAAAACTAACAATTGGAAAATATTTTCTATGTTACAGATTACAAAATGAGTAAAATAAGATGTATTCGCCCATTCAAAGACATTCAGTGTTCGAAAGAGCTGCGATATCTCACGGATGGTATCATCCAAAAACTAAAATCAATTAGATTTTCCAAGGTATCCACACTGAACACCAAGGATTTTCGTGTTTGTTCGTCTTGCCGTCTACATATTGATTCAAGAGCTCACCTCACCCAAAACGAGGAACAAAGCGTAGCCGGCGGCTCAAGGATGCCAACTGTTCAGACCATACCTGATGTACCTGATTCGCAAAGCTATGAAAGTTTGGTCACGATACCATCAGAGTCAACGCTAAGCACAATTAAATCAAATGAAGACTTCACGATGCCTGTAGACGTCGAAATATTCAACCGAGGAATATCAGCTATTCGTGTTTCGCCTGTAGATTTAGGTAAGGTTAAAAATGTTCACTATCCTGAAAAAAAGTGCGCTGAAATCGTCGAAGGTGTACGAAGAAATCTTTTTAAATTAGACGCTAAAACAGAAAAAGCAAACGAGTTTGATGAAGTCATAGAAAATATGAAAATTAAATTTTTAAATTCAGCCACAAGGCAAGAAAAACTATCAATTTTATCATTGTTGCCAAAATCATGGTCAGTACAAAAAATTGTAGACGAATTTAAAACCAGCAGAAATATGGCATCAGATGCAAGAAAGGAAAGAGATAATGTATTTGATTCATCTCAAGGTTCAAGCTCTGGAAAAGCTTTGAGTAATGAAACAAAAGAACTGGTTTTGAATTTTTTTGAGGACGATGATATAAGCCGTGCAATGCCAGGCCAAAGAGATTTTGTTAGCGTAAAGACAGCAAATAAGAGATTAGCTGTTCAGAAAAGATTGTTAATGATGACATTGAGAGAAGCTTTTAATCGCTTTAATGAAATGTACGTCAATGTAAAAATAGGGTTTTCATCATTTGCAAGCCTCCGGCCAAGGCAATGTAAACTATTGACTATCACAGGAACACATAATGTTTGCGTTTGCACTACGCATGAAAATGTCAATTTAATTCTACATAGCTTAAAAAAATACAATGTCTTGAATGATCTAAAAACATTAACGAATAGATTACTTTGCGAAAATAAGACAACTCATTGCCATCTACGAAGATGTAAAAACTGCCCAGATACCTCAGTTTTAGAAGACAGTTTATTGAAACAACTGGAAGAAATTTGTTGAAAAGCTTTCATTCGAACAATGGGTTACCACTGACAGATGTGATTTAGAAACTATTGTAAAGCAAACCGATGAGTTTGTTTCAGTTTTTCAGCTCAAAATTAGAAAGTTTGATTCCGCATGATTTTGTAAAAACCGAACAATCCAATTTTTTGAAAACTACAAAACAAAACTTGCAAGATGGTGAATTTTTAGCTATTTGTGACTTTTCTGAAAATTACAGCTTCGTTTTGCAGGATGAAGTTCAATCACACCATTGGAACGTGCAACAGGCCACAATCCATCCTTTCGTAATATATTATACTGAAAATATGCAAATTAAACATTTTAGCTTCATTATAATTTCTGAAGAACTAAGACATGATTCAGTCGCTGTCAATTTGTTTATTGATAAAATGATAAACTTTTTACAAATTGATCAAAATAAAAACATAAAAAAAAAATTATTTTATGTCACATGGTGCTGCATCACAGTATAAAAACCGAAAAAACTTTTCTAGCCTTTGTAAATTTAAGTCAAAGTATGGTATTGACGCTGAATGGCATTTCTTCGCAACATCGCACGGAAAAGGTCCATGCGATGCTATTGGAGGTACGATAAAACGCATGGCTACCAGAGCAAGTTTAGCCAAAGAACGCGAACACCCGATAAAGACTGCAAGAGAGTTGTTTAATTGGGCAAACAAACGAAAAGAAGAAGAACTTACAAAGTTGTCATTTTGTTATTCTACTACAGAAGAATACGAAAATATGTCTTTGCAGCTAAATAATCAATATAATAATGCAAAAACAATTCAAGGAACTCTAAAATTCCACTCATTTCTTCCTCTATCACAAAATACAATAAAGGCAAAGCTTTATTCAAACTGTCCTGACAATGATGCCAAAATATTCAATATTGTTAAGAAAGTTGTGTAAACAATAATTTTATAAAAAATACAGGAATAAAAATAAACTGATGATATCCAACATATAATGTTATTTTTTATTGCGCACAATCACCATCCCTGAAAAATAAGCTTAATTCGCTCTTTTGAATCTTGCTAATTGAGGATCTTACATTTGCAGTTCTCAAAAAGGTGTATCTCTAAATCGAGTTGTCTCATCGGTTTGATGTCTGTGGCGATGTTCGGCAATAGAGAGAAAATATGCACAGTATAAACACATCCAGTTTAAATGGATTAAACTGTTAGGCGATATGCAAGAGTTGAATGCACATTTTCAGCACAACGCACCAAAAATCACTTCAGTGCCAACATTTCAAAGGGGCGTTATTGCATTTGTAAACAATGGCTTTAGTCGTCGATTTCTCGTGAATAAAAGCTCACTCATGAAAAATAATGACACCAGCAGGTAGAGGAATGTTTCCTCTATCAGCAAGCAATGTAATTTTGTAGAGGTAAGATTTCATTCGCGAAAAATTGACGGTTAAAGTCATTGTTTACAAAAGCAATTACGCCCCTTTGAAATGTTGGCACTGACTTGAAGAAATCATTGTTCATTGTGGGATTTTGTAACTTGTTTTTCAAAATACTTTTAAGGCAGAGAATTTCACTCGAATCTTTAAGCTGTCAATGTCATTTTAACTCAAAATTTTCCAATCTTTCCGAAAAAAAATACTTTTGAAACTGGAAAAACACGGAGTACATCCGAAAAGGGCCAAAATTTATTAAGTTATCAAAAAAAACAATATTAAATCAGTAATATCTTCTAAACGGTGCATCTTAGAAAAATGTTACCGAAGTACTTTTTGATTGCAAATTTGATGTACATAAAATTAGGGTGACAAACTTTTTTGACTTTTCTTAATAGCTTTTTTGAAAATTGTATTTTTTTAAAAAACAATTTTTTTCATCGTAACCTATTTTTCTCCAGAACAACCTACTGTGCACTAGATAGCATTTTCAGTCAGCTATAAGATAAGAATAATAAAAAAATTATTGACATGTCACTTTAAAAGGAAAATTTATATTTTAGTTCAAAACACAAATACCAAACTTTTTTTTACCGTGCATATTTTCTCCATATAACACCAACAATTGTCTAAAACTTCGCCCAAGACACCAAACCAATCGGACAAACCGTTTCCGAGATACAATTTTTTGAAGATATCATGTGCATTTTTCATAGGCCCTTCTCATAAGTAAGGCTAGATTCAAAATGGCGAACCAAGTATGCAAAACGGCGTTTTTCTTCCCCAAACACTTGTATGCAAGGTTTCATGCAAATCAAAAAAGATGAAAATTACTCGTTGCTTTAATGATATGGAACCGCTCAACTGTCAAATCAAAAGCTTGACAGTGTTAAATTTAAAAGTGTATTATTTTTTATTCAAACTAAACTTTCAACATAAAAGCTTTGTATACTTATATTGACATATGTGCCGCTTTGATTTAAATATATAAAATATGTTTAATTTAAATAAAAGCATTTTCAACATCAAAATATCATTTGTCATCTTTTTTATTGTATACTGAATATCAAAACTTTTAAATAACTGTTTTTATTTTTCAATGTAAAATATTGTTAACATTACCTAACATAATGATATGTATCCATATCGACGAACCCATGTGTCTTTCAAATTAAGCTGCAAACCCAACATACTGACAGATGCCTCAAACTGACCATTTCCCTGCTGCTGTTGTTTCCTGCGGGACTCCTCCATTACATAGATAGCAGCAGTGTTTGAGAAATGTACAGTTGCTGTTGTTTATGCTGTTCAAACGCAGGGTGTTCAAGAAGTAGATAACTTCCTCCAGCAGGTCCGATCACTACAGCTTCCTGGCTTGGTCATATGAGAATGAAATTGACTAAAATCAAATAAAATCACGTTGTACATGTATGCTTGCGTGTTGAAGGAAATGATGCATCTACCTGCTGGCAGCGAAGAGCGATTCGCAAAGCCCATATCCGACAGAAGCACCCCTTGACCGATTGTGTTGAAACTGTGCATGTAATGCAAGCTTCATGCCATTCGAGATGATGTATCAAGTGCTAACAAAATTACAGTGAACAAATGTGCCGTTGCATAATTCATCCTGAAAATATGATAAAGTTTGCTCAAATATTCGGCATAAATCGCATTTGTGCTTACACAATAACGAGTTCGGTGTCTCAAATTTACTCCAGTAGAGCTGATCAGACTTCCAGGGAAACTCAACTGACTCGGGGACCGGTCCCACCGTTTGGGACAAATCAATGTCCGTCATGGTGAGTTCATCCAAACATCCACCAAAAGCAACTGGTGCGGACTACGTAGACCACGATCCTTCGCATCCACGCTGTGACTTGACGACCGGCTTGGTCAGTATAAGTAACGAGCATTCCAGTTTGCTCAATATGACTTGGATAGCAGAACCAATCCGGATTAACGTTCCATTAGTGGTACTTACGGAAGCGATAAAACTAGGGTGAAAAAGTAGCCTGAAATTGTGCAGAAAAATCATGTAATCAATCAAATTTATTGGATCCAACAAAAACTCAATAAAATTTTAATAACCTTTACAGGAACAATAACATTTTTTTCTAAATGTTCACGCAAACCTTGAAAATGGTAGCAGCAATGCTAGATTTCAAATAGTATATATATTTTATTTTGCGAATTTTTTTTTTTTTTTTTTTTTAACTCTTTGTTTGTTCCAAATTCAAAATAAATTACATTTCATTTTTAACCTAGGTGCTCCAGTTACTACAGTAACTTATCAGCCTTAATTGTTATGATATATATCTAAGTGTTTTTACATTGTTCCTGTCTTGGCAATTCAGTATTTTAAACAGGTTTTTTAAACCTGCATGTCAGTATAACAATTGATAGCTTAAAACTAAAAAAACTAAAACTAAATCTTATCTAAGTATAAAGGGAATTAATCGTTGCAATTGAGGATTGTAACGATTTTTGCCGGAAATTATTAATTATTTTGTTGGACATTTGTGCTAAAGTCTCAACATTCGAAATTCTATGTACTTCGGTAGTACTGTACCAGGGAGGCAACTTCAAAATCATCTTCAGAATTTTGTTCTGAATCCTTTGAAGTGCTTTTTTCCTGGTAGTGCAACAACAAGACCATATTGGCACAGCGTAAAGCATGGCCGGTCTAAAAACTTGTTTAAATATTAGAAGTTTATTCGTCAGGCAAAGTTTGGATTTCCTGTTTATAAGAGGATACAAACATTTTATATATTTGTTACATTTGGCTTGAATGCCCTCAATGTGATCTTTAAAAGTTAATTTTTGGTCAAGAACTAATCCAAGATATTTCACTTGGTTTGACCAGGAAATTGGAACTCCGTTCATAGTGACTATGTGACTACTACTAGGTTTCAAAAAGGAAGCTCTGGGCTTATGTGGAAATATTATAAGTTGAGTTTTGGTAGCGTTGGGAGAAATCTTCCATTTTTGTAAATAAGAAGAGAAAATATCTAAACTTTTCTGAAGTCTGCTGCAAATAACACGAAGACTTCTTCCTTTAGCGGAAATGCCTGTGTCATCAGCGAACAAAGATTTGTGGCAACCCTGAGGCAAATCAGGGAGGTCCGAAGTGAAAATGTTATATAATATAGGCCCAAGAATGCTACCCTGAGGAACTCCTGCTCTAACAGGTAGTCGATCAGATTTGGAATTTTGATAATTTACCTGCAGAGTTCTGTCAGTTAAATCATTTTGAACTAATTTCATAATTTTTTTTTTTTTTTTTAATAATTCGTTTATTTTTCCAGGCTCATTTGCTGTAGCTTTGCGGAGCCGATATTCATTGTTTAGATAACAAAATTACTTAAAACTAACGTTAGTAAAGCGGGGGCCGATTACTCGCGGCTATCTCGAGGTTAGGGGTAACAAATTGTAACAAATGGATGGCAGGGTAGGGATTGTGAACACAAGGTTTGGAGAGCAATGTGCTCTTGATCTCGAACTAGGCGACACTCTGATGAAAAAGACAAACATGGGGGTACACCGATGGGTAGCTAACAACTTGGGAAAACACAAGATGACACTAACTTCTAAATCCTCAAATCTATCCGTTTCAAAAACACATAAATTAAATTCAAATAGTCAAGGTCTCGGGTCGCCAAGACATCTCTAACGGGTATCGCGGGTTGTTTTCCTCGGGCCCTGAGGGATGTGGATAACTCAGATCTGGCAACACGGTGTAAGGTACACGACCAAACAACATGCTCGATATCGTGATAACCTCTGCCACACGCACATAAATTGCTGCCTGAGAGCCCAATTCGATAGAAGTGCGAGTCTAACGAGCAGTGATTGGACATAAGCCTTGATATAACGCGTATAAAGTCGCGGCTCATGTCCAACCCTTTGAACCATGGTTTGTTCGACACCTGTGGGAGAATAGAATGTAACCATCTTCCCAATTCACCATCATTCCATTTTTGTTGCCAACTGATGAGGACTTGCTGACGAGCAATGGAGAAAAATTCGTTGAAGGCGATTTGTCGCTCAAAAATATCGCCTTCCATAGCGCCCACCTTAGCCAATGAGTCCGCTTTCTCATTACCCGGAATTGAGCAATGAGATGGGACCCAAGCTAAGGTGATAGTATAGGAGCAGTTAGATAAAGCACTCAGTTTAGATCGTATTTCAGGCAGGAAATACGAGGAGTGCTTCATCGGCCTCATTGAACGAATAGCCTCCAATGAGCTAAGACTATCCGTAAAAATGAAATAATGGTCAGAAGGTAGTGAGGCAATTCGCTCTACTGCGTAAAATATAGCTGCGAGTTCCGCAACGTATACGGAGCATGGTTTCTGCAGTTTATAGGAGGCGCTATGAAATTGATTAAATACACCAAATCCAGTGGAAGCATTTATGGTTGACCCATCTGTGAAAAATCTTTTATCGTTACTTACATGGTGGTACTTGATTGCAAAAATTGAGGGAACAACCATCGACCGATGGTGATCTGGTATTCCATGGATTTCTTGCATCATGGTCAGATCAAAATTTACAGAGGAACTATAGAAGGCTTGGAAGCAATCACGATTGGAGATTAATGAAGAAGGACCAACCTCCAGCGTCATGTACTCATAGTACAAACTCATGAATCTTGTTTGAGGATTTTGGTCGAGCAGCTTCTCAAAGTGTTCTATTACCAAAGGATTCAATACTTCACAACGGATAAGGAACCGGAAAGACAGCTCAGCGAAACGATCTGTCAGTGGGAGAACACCCGCGAGTACTTCGAGGCTCATCGTATGCGTCGAGTGCATACAGCCAAGCGCGATTCGGAGGCAACGGTATTGAACTCGTTGCAGCTTCAAGATATGTGTTTTCGCCGCGGATTGAAAGCAGAAGCTACCGTACTCTAGAACCGACAAGATGGTTGTTCGATACAACCTGATAAGATCTTCCGGGTGTGCTCCCCACCAAGTTCCGGTAATTGTACGAAGAAAATTGATTCTTTGTTGGCATTTTTGTTTTAGATACGCAATATGTTTTCCCCATGTGCATTTGGAATCGAACCAGACACCTAAATACTTGAAAGATATACTTTGAGTGATTGTTCTACCCTTTAGTTGAAGCTGTAACTGTGCAGGATGATGCTTCCTAGAAAAAACAACCAACTCAGTTTTCTCCGGAGAGAATTCGATACCCAGCTTCATAGCCCAAGTAGACAAATTGTCTAAGGTATCTTGCAATGGTCCTTGCAGGTCCGGTGCACTTGGCCCTATAACGGACACAACGCCGTCATCTGCAAGCTGCCTTAGCGAGCAATTTTCATCAAGACAACCATCAATGTCTTTAACGTAAAAATTATAAAGAAGGGGGCTTAAACATGAGCCCTGGGGGAGACCCATGTAACTAATTCGTGAAGTTGTTGAGTTTCCATGAGAAAAGCTCATATATTTCTCAGACAACAAGTTGCTCAAATAGTTGTTCATAATTGGTGAAAGCCCACTATCGTGGAGTTTATCCGAAAGGACATCGATACAAACAGAATCAAAAGCCCCCTTAATGTCCAAGAAAACTGAACCCATTTGCTGTTTTTGCGCATAGGCCAGTTGAATTTCAGTTGAAAGCAACGCAAGACAGTCGCTCGTTCCTTTGCCTCTCCGAAATCCAAATTGCGTATCTGAAAGTAAACCATTCGACTCGACCCATTTGTCTAGACGAAAAAGAATCATTTTCTCCAACAATTTCCGTATACAGGACAGCATCGCGATGGGACGGTACGAGTTATAATCCGACGCGGGTTTACCGGGTTTTCGAATGGCGATAACTCTTACTTGCCTCCAATCATCCGGAACAATGTTGTGCTCCAGAAATTGATTGAATAAGTTCAACAAGCGTCTCTTCGCGACGTCTGGGAGATTTTTGAGCAAGTTGAACTTGATTCTATCCATTCCTGGAGCTGAGTTGTTACATGAGAGGAGAGCAAGTGAGAATTCCACCATCGAAAACGGAGAATCTATTTCGTTACTACCCGACGGACTATCACGAACGTTGGTTTGAACCGACACCGAATCCGGGCAAACTTTCCGCGCGAAGCTGAATATCCAACTGTCTGAGTACTCCTTGTCTTCGTTGACCGGTGATGACGCGTTGCGCATTCTCCTGCCGACATTCCAGAGTGTTCTCATGGAAGTCTCTCTCGACAAACCATCGACGAACCGACGCCAGTAACCGCGTTTTTTGGCTTTAATCAAGCTCTTAAAAGTTTTCTCGAGGTCGGTGTACCGCTCGAAATCCTCGACCTTACCGTGTTTGCGGAAACGTTTAAACGCGGCGGACTTCTCGCTGTTCGCGTCGGTGCAATCCTTATCCCACCACGGAGTGAGAGGTCGTTTGCGAACGAAAACACCCGGAACGCGTTTCGTCTGTGCTTGAAGAGCGCAGTCAACGATAAGTCGCGATAAAAAGGAGTACTCATCCAGCGGAGGGAGTATCTCAACCGAATCAGTACCACCGAGAACCGCGGACGCAAATTTTTGCCAGTCGATGTTTTTCGTGAGGTCGTACGCGATGTCAACCGAGCGAGTGGAAGATGAACCATTGGTAATAGAAATTTTGATTGGCAAGTGGTCACTACCGTAGGGATCTTGAATTACTTTCCACGAGCAATCCAACGATAGTGAACTCGAACTGAGGGAGAGGTCTAATCTACTTTCTCTTGCTGGAGGTTTGGCCACTCGTGTTACTTCCCCAGTGTTTAGAATTGTCATATTGAAGTTATCGCAAAGGTCGTATATCAGGGTTGAGCGGTTGTCATCGTACAGTTCCCCCCAGCCTGTACCGTGGGAGTTAAAATCTCCTAATATCAACCGAGGCTCAGATAAAGCTGAGCAGATATCTGAGAGACCTTGGCGAGAAATCGCAGTTCTTGGAGGAAGATATACTGAGGCAATACTGAGGCTTTTACCTCGAATATTTACCTGACATGCGACAACTTCAATGCCTGTCACGGAAGGCAGATCGATTCTATGAAAGGAATGGAGCTTATTAATCCCGAGAAGCACCCCTCCATACGAATCTGCTCGATCAAGGCGAATAATGTTAAAATCGTGGAAAGGGAGATCGGTGTCTGAAGAAAGCCATGTTTCACAAAGAGCAAATGCATCACAAAGTGAGTTGTGAACTAAAAATTTGAATGTGTCAAGTTTCGGTATAAGACTTCTACAGTTCCACTGAAGAACAGAGATCATATCCCCGACCTCATTCGGAAAATTATCCATCAAAGGATATGATCGATGCAAGGAAGGACCACCTAGAAGCTAGTTGCTTCAAAAGAGTTTTCACGAATGGAAGCACTAAATTAATAATGTTCCGAGTTGAGTCAGAGACGTTGAATATATTGAAGATGCTCTCCACAATTTCAGAAAACGTGAACATGGCATCATGTTCTTGCTGATTATTCAGCTGTTTTTCTGGCTGAAAAACTGGGATATCTGGGGTTTTAGATGATCCCGGAAGTGGCGGAAAGTCCTTGTTAAAATTACAAGATTTAAATCCCGGTGGTGGGGGTTTCGGTACATTTCCGCTACCTCTTAAATTTGTCAAGGTAGGTTGGTAGTCCATACGAGAGGTCTTACGCGGATTTTGAGTGACGTTTTTTTTTAATCGCTTTCTCGTGTTGCCTTTAAAGACAAAAGGACTACCTTCACCAACCTCTGAGTCAGAGCCCTGATCATCATCTGGCAAAATGGAGTATGTGTTTTTGGTTTTTGGGGTGGTTTGGGAAGATGAAGCGGTGTTTTTTAAGAGTTCTGCAAGTGACCTCTTGGAGCGAGCTTGCAAAGACCGCTTAAGTTTTTCTCCCTGCTGTTTGTACTTCGGGCAATCAACCAAAGCATGCAGAGTATCCTTGCAGTAAACACATTTTGGGGTAGCCCGGCAAGGACCATCTGCATGCAGCTCGCCGCATTGATCGCAGCTCGGTTTGTTGGAGCAGAAGTCAGCGGTGTGACCAAGTTGCTTGCATTTTGAGCAGTTCATTACCCGCGGTACAAACAAGCGTACAGGCAGTCGAACCTTCCCAATTACGACGTAGTCAGGTAGCGCCGATCCTGAAAAGGTCACACGGAACGAGTCTGACAGAGAGTACGTTTTTTTCGTGCCAATGAGAGACACTGATTGCATTTGGATGCAATCCAGAATCTTCACTTTCGGAAGGGCACGGTTTTTAAAAATACCGAAGGATTCGGCATGAAGGAAATCTTCGCAAGTTAGACTCGCTTCGGTGACCACTCCTTCGATTTCTACGTCGCAACTGGGGATGTAGACTCGATATTCCATCGTAAAAAGCTCATAGGCAACAATCCGGTTTGCCTGTTTCAGGTCATCAACGGTAACGCGCAGTTTGTTTGGCGTCACCTTAAATATATCGGTTACGGCCGAAAAATGTTTTGTCAGATCCTTCGAAATCCGAGAAATATTCAAAGGTTTTTGTTTGGGCCGGAAAAAAACAACCCACGGACCTTTTGAGCCACTTGGGTAAGCTTTATGGCGGGGGGTCGCAGAAATTTTTAAGGGAACGGTTGGAGTAGGGGGAACAGGTGGACGAGGGGGCGATGGTGGAGAAGGGGGGGCAGGGGGTGCAGGAGGCTGTTGTTTAGACATCACCTTTAGGTAAGCTCCAGTGCCCGTTTTGGGGTCCGAAGTAGAGTCCCCTGAGGTATCCATTTTCTCTTCAGTGAGAAGCAGATTTTCGAATGATGGAGATTCAACAGACTCATCATCGGAGATATCTGCTAGCGAAATACCCCCGCCATCATTTGTATCATCCATTGCGGGGTCTTAAGTACCACCGCAACAGATTTCGACATAAACAAAAGGAAAAAAAAAAAAAATATGCGTATTGAAAACAAAAAAAAAATAAATAAAATAAAATAATAATAAAAAAAATATATATAAGAAAAAAAAAACTAACCCAGAAATATACGGTAAAATAATACTTAATCCAACAAAGCAAAAAAAAAAAAAAATGCCAGGAAAGTTAATCAACACTATAGGGAGATTAATCAGACTGCAAAAAAAAAACAGTAAGTGAAAAAAAAAAGAAAAAAAAATGAAAACTTTTTCAGGAAAAACAAAAAGGTGTCAGAAAAGTTAATCAACACTATAAGGAGATTAATCAGTAAAAATTAATAGCAAAAAAAAAAACCAAAGTGAAAAAGAAAAAAAGGAAAACTTTTTCAGGAAAAAACAAAAAGGTTAATCAACGCTGTATGGAGATTAATCAGGTTGCGGAGAACGGAAGATAACCGTTTGTTACTTAACTCTCCACACAAGCGCACGGAGTGTGGCTGATGACGATGATCTACTGATGTGAGGATGGTGGTGATGATCGTTCTATTGTTGCCCTCGAGTGTTTTCAACAAAGCACCGGGTGGCTCGCCGGCTGGTGAACTCGATGACCTTGATGTTGCAGTGGCGTGATGCGATGAAATTTGTTGGCTAAAGATGAACAGCTCATCTGCCGGACTCGGCCGGAAATGACTGCTTCCTTTCTCGAACGGTTGTGCGGCAAATGCAATTCCGCGATGCTCACTACACTTGTGTATACTATAACACCACTCAGTGTGAAAGCGGATTGAAAAAAAACCTCAATAGGGAAAAAAACTAGTACTGATAACGGAGTGCAAGCAACACTAGACCGAAACAGTCGAACGTTCGATGCGGAATGAATTTCATAATATAAAGTGGAAAATTAAACATTTTCAATTTTGCAATCAAACCTTCATGCCAAACACTGTCGAATGCTTTTTCTATGTCTAGAAGAGCAACTCCAGTTGAGTGGCCTTCAGATTTGTTTGAACGAATTAAATTGGTAACTCTTAAGAGTTGATGAGTAGTTGAATGCCCATGGCGAAATCCAAACTGCTCATCTGCAAAAATTGAGTTCGTATTGATGTGAAGCATCATTCTATTCAAAATTATTTTTTTCAAAATGTTTACTTATTGAAGAAAGCAAACTTATTGGACGGTAGCTAGAAGCTTCAGCTGGATTTTTATCCGGCTTCAAAATTGGAACAACTTTTGCATTTTTCCATTTATCAGGAAAGTATGCCAAATGGAAACATCTGTTAAATAATTTTACCAAGAAAGACAAGGTACTCTCTGGGAGTTTTTTGATGAGGATATAGAAAATTCCATCATCACCTGGAGCTTTCATATTTTGAAATTTTTTAGTTATAGACCTTACTTCGTCCAAATCAGTCCCCCAGGAATCATCAAAAATATTTTCCCTAGAGAAAATATTCCGAAAATCCCGAGCAACCTGATTCTCAATAGGACTAGTAAGACCCAAACTGAAATTATGGGAACTCTAGAATTGCTTAGCAAGTTTCTGAGCTTTTTCCAAATTTGTGATCAAAATTTTACCACCTTCTTTAAGCGCTGGAATTGGCTTTTGAGGTTTTTTCAAAATTTTTGTGAGTTTCCAAAAGGGTTTGGAACTCGGGTCTAATTTAGAAACATTATTTTCAAAAGTTTTGTTCCTCAGGGCAGATAATCGATTTTTAATTTGTTTTTGCAAATCCCGCCAGATAACTTTCATGGCAGGATCGCGTGTTCTTTGAAATTGTCTCCTACGGACATTTTTAAGACGGATCAAGAGCTGAAGATCATCGTCTATTATAATTGAATCGAATTTAACCTCGCATTTTGGTACTGAGGCAGCTCTTGCTTCAACTATAGAAGTAGTCAGAGATTCAAGAGCATAATTAATTTCATCTTTGGTTTGCAAAGGAATGTTTGGATCGAAGTTATATTCCATAAATGTTCGATATTGCTCCCAATCAGCCCTATGGTAATTGAAAGTAGAGCTGTTGGGATTAGAAATTATTTCTTGGGATATTTCAAAAGTTACTGGAAGGTGATCAGAACCGAAGTCAGCATGGGTAACCAATTGGCTACAAAGATGACATGAATCAGTTAAGATCAAATCAATAGTTGAGGGATTTCTTGCAGAAGAAAAGCATGTTGGGCTGTTTGGATATTGAATAGTGTAATAACCTGCAGAACAATCATCAAACAGAATATTACCATTGAAATTGCTTTGAGCATTATTCCATGAGCGGTGTTTTGCATTAAAATCACCAATAATGAAGAATTTAGACCTATGACGGGTAAGTTTCTGAAGGTCACCCTTGAGAAAATTCTTTTGCTGGCCTACGCATTGGAATGGCAAATAGGCAGCTATAAACGTAAGTTGTCCAAATTTTGTTTCAACAGAAACTCCCAAAGTTTCAAAAACTTTGGTTTCAAATGAAGAAAGTATTTTGTGTTTGATTCGTCTATGAATAATGATGGCAACGTCACCACAGGGTCCATCAAGACGATCATTTCTATAAATTAAATAATTTGAGTCCTTCTTAACCTTATGGCCAGGTTTAAGGAACGTTTCAGTTATAACGGCAATATGCACGTTATGAACTCTCAAAAAGTTAAATATCTCGTCTTCATTATCTTTAAGAGATCGAGCATTCCAATTTAAAATGTTTAATGCTTTAAAATCCATTACTGAATTTTAAAGTCATGACAATATTATTAGCAAATTTTACTCCAGTTTGAATAGCATCAAACATGGAGTTAGATTTAAGCATATCAGAAATCATGTCAATTAATGAATTCTGTAAAAATTCCATTTTAGGAGCAGTAATGCTTCCTAAGTCAAAATTGTCAAAATGTTGAAAAACGTTGGCTAGTATTTTGATTTCTACCCGCTGCAATAGCAGCATAGGTAGCTCCATTAACTTGCTGAACATTGTTAGCAGCGAGGGGAGTAGGTACAGATGAAACATTTGAAGCAGGGGTGATATTTGTACCTACGGGTACGAATGTAGAATTTGTTCCTCGCTGACCGTTGTTAACAGCAGAGGAATTTGTACCTGGTCGGAAACGTGGAGCGTTTTCTACCTGTCGGTTAGAACGAGATTGTAGGATCGCTTTGCGAGTCTTACATTCCCAAAAATTGGATTTGTGGTTTTCACCACAATTTGAACATTTAAATTTCTTAGGATCTTCCTTCACAGGACAGTCGTCCTTTGCGTGAGAGGAATCACCACAATTCATGCATTTAGCTGGCATGTAGCAATTTTTAGTTCCGTGACCCCATCCCTGGCACTTACGGCACTGAGTGAGGTTTTGGAAATTTCCTCCAGTCTTCCTGAAGTGTTCCCACTTCACTCGGACATGGAGCATAAGGCTAGCTTTTTCTAAGGCCTTAAGGTTGTTTAATTCACTAGACTTGAAGTGAACTAAATAAAAATCATTAGAAATCCCGTTGCGCGAATCGCCAGGACGGGATTTCATTTTCATTTTGATTACTTGGAGTGGCACAACTCCAAGTAATTTTGCCAGTTCATCTTTGATCTGATCCAGGGATTCACCACTGGGCAGTCCTTTCATGACAACCTTGAACACACGTTCAGTTTTGGTGTCGTAAATAAAAAATTTGTGCTTCTTCTCAGTAAGATACTTGAGAAGACATTAAATCCGTCCAAGGTTTCAGCCAATACACGGCATTCACCCCGACGTCCAATTTGTAGTGAAAACTTAACTTTCACGAAATTCAAAAGTTCCATGCGAAGAGCATGGAAATTGGTAGTGGTTATCACAATAGGGGGAATCTTTTCCTTCTTGGCATTAAGCCGGGAAAGTTTACTAGAATTTTTCTTGGATGATGGATCATTCTCATCATCCGTGAGCAAATCAAATTGATTACTCAAATTAATTTAATCAGAAGGGGGGTCAAGAGTTTGCCCCTTTCTTTTGCGTTTAGGCGCCATGGCGGCAGTAAATTTTTATCCAAATCGACTTCCAAGCAGATTACTATAAGAATCTGAAGGATCGAAGAGGAATTTTCCAAATCGATATCCAAGAAGGATTACCTCGGGTAGGGTCCAAACAAGGATCGAAGAGGAATAAGAGGAGTTGAACAAGGTAGAAAATTTTTACAGGTTGAGCACTGAAAAGTGCTGTTTAAATTTGTTGTAGCTTTAGGTAGTAGTAACACTTCCTTAAGCAAAAAGCAAATAGATCCGCACGGCAAGAGAGCACGATGCGGACTGCCACTTCTAATTTCCACTAGCGGTCAGAGTGACAAAGGCGGGAAATGCAAATAAGGGTTCAGGGCTGCCAGTAAAAGTTGATATGAACACATATTATTGAAAGTTGAACAATTTTTCTTTCAAATAATGAACTTTTAAAATTACAAGCCAAAATTGAAAGAAGTTCTTTTAAACTCATAGCTTGACTTTAATTTTGAATATATTCGTAGTTAAAACTACGAATTATGAGAAACTTTCAATTTGAAAACACATTATTTTTATTGATACAGTTTTTATATTTTGTGTGAAGATACACAGCCAGTAGAAACGCCGTCACCAAAGCGTCAGAGACAGACATCTTCGGATGGTGAAATAAAGTAAGGTAGTATGATGATAATTCAACCAAGGTATGTCCAATTTCTTCAGTAACGGGACTCTGCTATCCCTAATAAAGTGTGTATGGTTATTTTGCTTAACGTCATGTTCTGGGTATCATCCAAACGATTTGTGGAATAGTTCTATCATTTGGGTTATCGTTCAGGTATGGTATTTATTTAATTAGGGATGTTGGTTTATGTAAAGATTTATATTTTTCTAAGACAATAGGTCTCTATGACCTGATTTGGAGTTTACTTTTATTTACACAAGATGATCAAATCGTCCTAGGGTTTTTTTTTTTGCTATTTTCACATGGGTGACAGGCTAAAGCCACTGGTGGTCCATCTCGTCTAATCGTTAAGATCGCTCGATCTACTTGATCAACCACGACTGAGAGACTTGCCATATCAGTGAAGCATGTTCAAGGATTCATTCTATAATTTCGTATGAAGTTATGAGGAAGGTAGTGTTAGAAATTAGCTTACGTTGTCTTACATGGGAGGGACAGGGTCTCAGAAATATCTTACACATTTTTTTGCCGAGATTGGCACCACCGAGTAGGTCGTCATTATATTTTGCTGGATCTCATTAAAAAAACTTGCCGATATTTAGCTAACACATGGGAATTTTGCAAAGATCTTAGCTAACAAACAGAAATTTTGCCGATATCTCAGTAAAAATAAATGTCGAGGTTGCTCAGCAGTGCCAATCTCGGGAAAAAAGCTAAGTGTGTAGACTTTCAGGTTTCTAGGTATTTTTTTTTTAAAGTTATGCTATTTTAATTATTTTTGCGATCTCCCAGCTTTTCCATTGCTGACTAAAATAATAATAAGTAAAATGGAATTTCAATTCTCATGAGTTGTTCCAAATTATCGAATAGTTCTGTAAATATTTCAGGAGAACAAACTAAACAACTAATTTTTTTTTCACTTTGGCAACCACCCAGCTTTGCAATTACAATTTTAAATATTTATGAGTTAAAGTGAACCTCACCTTATGTGAAGATTTCAGCACGTTTGAAACATAGACTTACAGGTTTCCACGTTTTGTTGAAAATAGTTACGCAAATTTAATTTATTTTAGAAATCATACAGCGTTGTATTTCAGATTGTCAATATTTATAAGTCACATTGAACCTCAATTATCATGAGTTGTTTCGAATGTATTTGAGATTATTCTTTAGAAATTTCAGCATATTTGGAAAATAAACTTGCTAGTGTAGGGGTATTTTTTAAAATAATTTGCATAAATTAATTAATTTTAGTAATAACCTGAGAATTTCAATTTAAACTATTTTATTAGTCAAATTGAACTTCAATTCACATTAGATGTTTCAAAAATATTTGAGGTTATTCTGTAAAAAAAATCAAAATATTGGGAGCATAGAATTTTGTGTATGTATCTGAGAATTTTCGAATATAAATACGCAAATATAATTTATTTTAGAAATCACCCGGCTTTGCCATTTGTGATTGAAATATTTATTTGTCACATTAAAATTCAATTCTCATGTGTTGATTCAAAACAATTTGAAATTATGACATCCTTCGGAAGTATTGTCAAAATATCTAGAGAACATTGATTGAAATCTTTAGAATAATATTAAACCCTCTCAAATATTAAACCCCCTCTTTTTAAAATATTCAGAGAATACATTGTTCAGGAATTTGACCAACTGATGGTCTTTGGAATAATTCCTGGTCAACCTGCTGTCTTCTGATGGTATGTTATAACTTCGTATGCTTTGAATTATTGAACAATTAAACATCTTCAGATTAATAATAGATCATTCTGAAGCATTGTCAAAATATCCCGATAACGTTATGTAGGTATATGACCAACTGAAGACCAAGGATTTTTTTTTAATTAAGCAATTTTCATCAAAGTATAAAAATTATTGAGATTCTCTGGAAAATTCTTTGCTTTGGCTGTTTCAAAATATTATACGATCATGTGACGTTTGAAATCAACATTTTGTCATTGAATTAAAACTGTAATTTTCTTGAAACCTTTCTTTAACTGTTTACTGATCACTTCTAATGGGTGCTCTAAATAAACAATTTTTTAACATATTTCCTATTCTTTTTATTTCCCATTATTCTGGTAATTAGTGTTCCGAACATTGATCTAAATGGCCAATATGCTCACGTGGTTGAACCATTGTGGTTTAAAATTTCCGGAAATCGGATAGTAGAAATAGATTTTCTAATGCGATGGACATTGAGGCTGGGATCGGAACATGCAAAGCAATGCAATGATTGTAGCTTGGTAGTAACCAATGAAAAGCACATTTCAATGGTATCCACTATTACTATAACCTGCCAGACGTGTGGGCAGATCTTCGTCGGCAAAACTGTAGATCCTTCACATGAACTTCATATCAGAAAATCTGCTGTATGGGGAAGTGTTGTTGCCGGTGAGACTCACAAACACCTTGAGGAAATTTTGGCGCAACTGGATGTGCCATTTTAAAGCCACAACACATATAACCGGGATTTAGAGGAAATGTACACCATAATAAAAGCAGCAGCTGATAGGAGCACATCAAGAGCGATAGAGGAGGAGAAAAAGCTCTGCCACACTTTTGATCGACAGGGCGTTCCAATTTCCTAAGTAATTTTGGACGGAGGATGGCCTGTTCGATCTTACAGGAACCGGTATAAATCTAGATCTGGAGCAGGTAAATATTTTTAGCATTTATAATACTGTAGGATTTATATCACCCTAATTATTGCAGCAATTATGATTGGAGAAAAAACTGGAAAAATACTGTACGGTGATGCCAAAAACACTTTCTGCATACAGTGCTATATGAACGATAAATTTGACAAAACAGACAATCACGTGTGCTATAAAAATTTCAAGGGCACTGCAGGAGCTATCGAGCCAACGATCGTTTGTGAAGGCATTAACAAACTCTATGAGAATGGTCTGAAATTTTCTACAATTATAAGTGACCGAGATTCATCGGTTTTTGATGATCTTCAAAATAATTGTGCTTACGGTGAAGAGCTGGAGAAAGCTGATTGCATGAGCCATGTCCTTAAAAATTTAAAAAGGGTCTTATTGCGGTAAGTTTGCATTTTTGCAAAGGTAAATAATCCTAAATATTTCTAAATTATTATTATGCTAATTGTACCATTACTGAAATTCCGCTAAAATTTGAAAAATCTAAAAAATCAGTTAAATTGGTTGCAATTAGGAGTGTCTCAAATTGACTGAATGTTTCAATGGGAATTACTATACATTTATCATAGAAAATTCTAAATTGAAGTGTAGACATTAGCTCGTGTAACAACCGCAAAGACATAAAAAAGAAAAATCATTATTGGTTAAACGGTTCGGATATTTCACGGAATCATTTATTATTCATGCACAAATTACGTATCATATGAATGGGAAAGGAAGTCAAGCTTCTTTTATTGACGTTTCAGGGAAAATAATTCGACGCAATTGACAACCACATAGCAAGCTGATAATGTAATGTCAAATGCTTATTTTTCTCTATATTGGCAATACTTATTGCAGCATCTGGGGGAGGGGATAAAATGAGAAATGTTACTTAACCAAAGTAAACAAAATTCGAATAGCAAAAAAAAAAAATGGTTTGCTGTTAAATAAATCCTCGACAAACTGAAAATTTTCAATTCTTTTTTATTCGAACTTACTTAATTTGGAGGATGGTTCTTGGCAAGAGTTACTTATTCTAACATAAGGGTGTGTTCAATATGTTTCACAGCCTGCATATATTTTACGGATGCAGAGTTGTGCTACATCGTATTCGTGAATGCCGCTAATGAAAATGACTACGTAGTTTGTAAGGTGACCAAAGAAAATAATTATTATCCAAGAAAAACTGAGCCGAAATTAACACGTTTTATAAGAGAAAATTTCCTGCAAGATGTGACAAGGAAAAACATTGCGATGCTGGTAAACCCATAAGTAAGTAAAAAAAAACCACTAAGAGTTATGCGTAAAACATTTATGAATATTAATTTGGTGAACTCTAATTATTACAACGATGAATCAGAGCCTATGTGCTTTCGTTTATTTGCATAATTCAGTTGTTTAACTGAATTATCCATTCCTAGTTGAACACTCAGTCGGTTAACAACGTCCCGGTCTCAGTCACGCGGCATCTAGTTTTTTTCGGAGTTTTTTCCGCCCGAGCGGTTTTTTCACCCCCCCATTGGGTGCCCCAAGTGACCAGTGTGCAACAGAGGAAGTGGAATTCCATGGGCCGAGCCCCTTGGAGTTGCCATCCAGCTTTAATCCACCCCGGTAATCCATCCGGTCGTCAAGCCATTTTTTCATCATCGTGCCGACCCACCAACACCAATCATCACCACCAGCAGCAGCAAACGGACCATCTAGCTGCAACGGCTGATAGGTTGTTTACAACCGGCATAAGTATTAGACAATACATTTTGCAAGTCCATTGCCTCCCTATTGTAGTTTAATTTTGCCTCGTGGCGCGTGACTCTGTCTCTCACCCCTGGTAGGGGAGTATGGGTCATAGTGAGACAACTTTTTGCAAGTAGATATAAGTTTTTTTGTTTTTTTTTTGTTTCGATTTTTTTTTTCTTTTTGATTTGTTCGTACGTCGGGCAAAAAATTTAATTACTAGTAATTAAAATTAATTAATTAGTGAAGGTTTTAATTTTTTTCCTTCTTAAGTGGTTGCGCACCGCTTTTGCGCAACACTTATGGCATCTTCCGATGCCTACGTTACGCGAACCAGATACTATGAACCGTCTTCGAAAGGACCATGGGTTGTCTTTTTTCGGCCCAAAAATAAACCTTTGAAAACTCTCGACATAACGAGAGATTTGCTGCGTAAGTATCCGGGAATCTTGGTACACAAAGAAAGATTCAACAAACTGCGTGTAGAAGCACCGACTTATGATGTGGCAAATAAAATTGCTGATCACGAGTTGTTTAGTGTTGAGTACAACATCTACATCCCTTCTCGAGATGTGGAGATAGAAGGCGTGGTCTCCGACGCGAGTCTGACTGTCGAGGACTTGAAACATGCCTCGGGAACTTTTAAAAACTCGACATTCGCTACCGCGCTAGTGAAGATACTGGATGTAAGGCAACTGCATTCAGCATCTTTGCTAGACGGTAAAAAAGTTTATAAACATTCAGACTCGTTCCGGGTGACTTTCGCAGGTTCAGTTCTCCCAAACTTTGTTAAAATTGATGGTGCTTTTTTTCCGGTGCGACTGTTTGTACAGAGGGTATATAATTGTACCAACTGCAAAAGGCTGGGACACTCGGCCAGCCATTGCGGCAACAAAACTCGTTGTGGCAAATGTGGTGAAAACCACAAAGAGGATTCTTGCCACAAAGAATCAGTAAAATGCGCTTACTGTGGCGAGAATCCTCACCCCTTGCAGGAGTGCCCGATGTACAAACAGCACTCCGATAAAGTGCAGCGTTCAATCTCTGGACGCTCCAAGCAGACATACGCTCAAATGTTGAAGGCTGCATCAGCCGTCCAAGATGCAAACCAATTTTCGGTTTTGTCAGTTGAAGAATCGGACTCTGACTCATCCGATGAAGGTGATTCTACGGTGGTACACGCACCTTCAAAAATGGACGGTTCCTCAAAAAGAAAATGCCCCTCCCCGAAAGTGCGCCGTAAGAAAACTAAAGTCACCTCCAGACGATTGCCAAATTCCCAGGGTAATGGGGATGAAAAAACAAAACCGAAGGCTCCTGTTGATCCAATCCCTGGATGCAGCAAGAATTTTCCGCCATTGCCCAACAAAGATAAAAAAAATAAAAAAGCTGCTCCTCAAACTTCTCAAAAGAAATCCAAGTCCGAACGAGGTTTGCTAGCTTTTTCGGACATTGTGGAATTCATATTAAACATGTTCAACATACAAGACCCTCTTAGAAGCTTAGTTTCTGCCTTGCTTCCAACATTAGAATCATATCTTAAGCAATTGACTGTTTCATGGCCCCTCCTTGCATCAATCATATCTTTCGATGGATAATTCGCCGAACGAGGTCGAAGATATGATCACTGTGCTACAGTGGAACTGCCGTAGTCTAGTGCCTAAACTAGACTCGTTCAAATTTTTACTTCACAATTCTGATTGTGATATATTTGCTCTCTGTGAAACATGGCTTTCTTCCGATAAAGAACTCAACTTCCACGATTTTAACATTATTCGCCTGGATAGAGACGATTCTTATCGAGGAGTACTTTTAGGGATCAAAAAGTGCTACCCTTTCTACAAAATTTCCCTTCCTGCTCTATCAGGCGTCGAAATCGTCGCTTGCCAAATAAATGTGAAGAACAAAGATCTTTGCATAGCTTCAGTATACGTTCCACCAAGAACCTCCATTAGCCGTAGTCAACTCTGGAATCTAGTTTCGATTCTTCCATCCCCAGTATTAATTCTGGGTGATATGAACTCCCATGGTACTGGGTGGGGCGATCTATATGACGACAATAGAGCGGCTATTTTTTACGATTTATGTGACGATTTCAATTTGACTATTTTGAACACTGGTGAAGCGACACGTATAGCAAAACCTCCGGCTCGAGAAAGCCGACTCGACCTATCTTTGTCTTCAAGATCGCTATCATTGGATTGTCAGTGGAAGGTTATCAATGATCCCCATGGTAGCGATCATTTGCCAATCATCATTTCAATTAAGTGTGCCCCTCACTCTGCAGAACCATCTCGAGTTCCATTTGATCTTACAAGGAACATCGACTGGCAGAAATATGCAACGGCGGTGACAATCGGTGTCGAATCAATAGATGCGCTTCCACCATTGGAAGAATATCGATTCCTAGCCGATTTGATTTACAAAAGCTCACTGGAAGCACAAAAAAGAAAAGTTCCAAGTGCACCCTTTAAAAGGAGACCAGCCACACCTGGTTGGGACGAAGAATGCACAAAATTGTATGTAGAAAAATCTGATGCTTTCAAAGCTTTTCGTAGACACAAAACCTCCACTTACTTCGAGGAATATTCAAAGCTTGAGACAAAGCTGAAACAATTAATCAAAGCAAAAAAACGCGGTTATTGGCGCAATTTCGTCGAGGGACTCTCACGAGAAACCTCAATGAACACCTTGTGGAGGGTGGCTCGCAACATGCGTAACCGCTCATCTTTCAATGAGAGTGAAGAATACTCCAACCGATGGATATTCGATTTCGCTAAAAAGGTCTGTCCGGACTCAGTTCCAGCACAAAATATTCTTCGAGAAGCGTCTCCTAGCGGCGGCTCTCTGGATAGACCATTCTCAATGCTGGATTTCTCTATGGCTCTTCTTTCATCGAACAACTCCTCACCGGGAAGCGATATGATTAAATTCTATCTTCTGAAAAATCTCCCAGATATCGCTAAAAGACGCTTGCTAGATTTATTCAATTCCTTGCTAGAAAACAACATTGTACCGCCTGAATGGAGACAGGTCAAAGTAATAGCCATTAAAAAACCTGGCAAATCAGCGTCTGACCATAACTCATACCGTCCGATTGCTATGCTTTCGTGCATTAGGAAATTGTTGGAGAAAATGATCCTTCGGAGACTCGATCACTGGGTCGAATCAAATAACTTGCTATCAAATACACAGTTTGGGTTCCGCAAGAGCAAAGGAACAAACGATTGTCTAGCGCTGCTTTCCACAGATATTCAACTGGCCTTTGCACACAAGGAGCAATTGGCTTCAGTATTCTTGGACATTAAGGGGGCTTTTGATTCAGTTTCCATTGAAATTCTGTCAGACAATCTGCACAGATGTGGACTTTCTGGAATTTTAAATAATTTCTTGTACAATTTGTTGTCAGAAAAGCAAATGAACTTTTCCCTTGGACAACTGACAACTTCCAGAATTAGCTACATGGGCCTGCCCCAAGGCTCATGTCTCAGCCCTCTTCTTTATAACTTTTACGTCAAAGATATCGACAACTGTTTGGCAGAACAATGCACGCTAAGACAACTTGCAGATGACGGTGTGGTTTCCGTAAGAGGTCCACATGCCGTGGACTTGCAAGGACCATTGCAAAATTCCTTAGATAACTTGTCTTCTTGGGCTATGAATCTAGGGATCGAATTCTCGCCGCAGAAAACTGAACTGGTAGTGTTTACTCGAAAGCGGTACCCAGCCCAAATGCAGCTTAATCTTTTGGGCAGAAACATTACCCAATCATTGTCTTTCAAGTACCTTGGGGTCTGGTTTGATTCAAAGTGCACTTGGAATGCCCATATTACGTATTTGAAGCAAAAATGTCAGCAGAGGATCAACTTTCTCCGTTCAATTTGCGGCACATGGTGGGGTGCTCATCCGGGAGACCTCATAACGCTTTATAAAACAACAATTCTCTCTGTTCTAGAGTACGGCTCTTTCTGCTTTCTCTCGGCAAGAAAAAGTCACCTAATAAAATTGGAACGAATTCAATATCGTTGTCTGCGTATTGCTCTAGGCTGTATGCACTCAACGCATAACATGAGTCTCGAGGTTCTGGCAGGAGTAACACCCCTCCAGAACCGTTTCTGGGAGCTCTCTCTCAGAATACTAATCAAATGCGGAGTGACGAACACACTTATAATTGCTAATTTTGAAGAAATTCTTGGGCTGAACACACAATCTCGATTTATGAGAATCTACCACCACTACATATCGTCGGACATGTGTCTTCCTTGTTATACTCCAGACCGTGCTCACTCCACCAATCGCAGTTCCTCAATTGAATATGATCTGACCATGAAACAAGCAACTCATGGGATTCCCGATCAACTTCGACCTATTATTATTCCGCGTATTTTTACTGAAAAGTACCAACAAATCAATTGCATGAAAAGATATTTTACAGACGGGTCCCGTCTCAATGGATCCACTGGCTTCGGTGTCTTCAATGAAAACTCTAGCGCCTTCCGCAAACTTCAGGAACCTTGTTCCGTTTTTGTTGCTGAGCTGGCAGCAATCAACTTCGCATTGGGGATGATTTCCAACATGCCCGCAGACCATTACTTCATCTTCTCGGATAGTCTCAGTTCCATTGAAGCTATTCGGTCGATGAAACCAAGTAGGCACTCATCTTATTTCCTTTCAAAGGTAAGGGAGCAGATGTGTGTGCTGGTCGAAAGATCATATATGATTACCTTTGTATGGGTCCCCTCACTTTGCTCAATCCCAGGCAATGAGAAGGCGGACTCTCTCGCAAAGGTGGGCGCGCAGGAAGGCGAATTGTATGACAGGCAAATTTCACACGATGAATTTTACCATTTAGTGCGTCAGAGTACCCTTTCGAGTTGGCAAACCGATTGGGACACTGGAAATCTTGGACGGTGGTTACATTCAATTATTCCTAATGTTTCTTCGAGAGCGTGGTTTAAAGGCTTGGGCTTAAGTCGTGACTTCATTCGCGTGATGAGTAGACTTATGTCCAACCACTACTCGCTAGATGCTCATCTCAATAGAATAAACCTCGTGGACAGCAACATCTGTCGGTGTGGAAACGGTTACGATGACATCGAACACGCAGTTTGGCAATGTACGGATAATGACGCCGCCAGAGAGCGACTTTTGAATACCCTCGAGGCCCAAGGAAGACAACCCTATGTTCCTATCAGAGACGTGTTGGCAACCCGTGATCTCTGCTATATGCAGTCCGTTTATGTTTTTCTTCAAATGTCTAGTATAAGAATTTAATTCCTTTTGTCTTTTGTCTCTCTTTATTAGTTTTTGTTTGTCTTGTCCCCCCGTCTCGATGAGTCTCATCGTCGCCCACTGGTCACCCACCATAGCCGGTCGAACTCCGGACGAAGCTAGAACAGCACTACCGTTCATACTGGCGACAACGCTCTGATGAGACAACGAAACCCTACCCCAAGCTCCTCCCCTGATCCTATCCTTCGAAAATGTACCCTTCTAACCTCGAGTAAGCCGCGAGTAATCGGCCCAACTCCTACTAGACATAGAATTAAGTGAATCTTGTTACACACAGTGAACAATGAATTATCGGCTCCGTAAAGCTAACGCGATTGAGCCTTCCAAATAAACGAACTAGATAAAAAAAAAAAAACTGAATTATTTGCACTTCCATCTACACGCAGAAAAAAATATTTTAAACGTAATAATATTTGACGTAAAATCAATAAGAATTTCATTTTGTTTTGGCTGCAAAAAGAAATCATTATTGTTTCAACAATCCAGTATTTTTGTTCCTCAAAACCCATGGATTGTTAAATCAAAAAGAAAATCTTTTCGAATTTACAAGAGCTTTCATGGTTTTGACGTAAGCTGTCAAATTTGGCAGCTGGGTCAACAATAAAAATATGTTTGTTTTTAAAAGAGATTTCTTGTTGATTCAATCATATTTATTTTATGAAGTCTGAAAATTCACGCAGTAGAAATAAAAATATGTTTATTGATTCAAAAATCCGGGGTGATTTGAGATTTGGGTATAATTGCTTTTGAAAACAAACACGTCAATCACTGATTTCTTTTGAATAAAAGCTCAATCTCACAAACAAACTATACCAAATGATAGAGGAATCATTCCTCTACCGCATAGTGTTAATACTTTTCGAGATTGAGCTTTTATTCGCGAGAAATCGGTGATTGACGTATTTGTTTACAAATGCAATTACGCCCAAATCTCAAATCACTCCGGAAATAATATGGCATTTTTTTATGTTTTGTTATCTTTTTCACTGATCATCCTTCGGAAGGGAAGTAAAGCCGTTGGTCCCCGGTTAATTAGTTGATGGGTCGATATGTAGGGTCCAGGTGTGGGAGCTGCCTTCCTGGCGTCAGGAGCATTGGTACTCAGTACGGAAAACAACATCGACGAAAAAAAAATCAAGGAAAAAAACAGAAAATTGATTATATTTAGCAACTGCAGCTTGAACTGCAGCATACTTACTTACCTCAAGTCTCAAGATTTTCGGAAATTTTGCACTTATTTCCCGAAGTTCACAAGTTTTGTTATTGTTTACACTTTTTTCCGGGTGAAAACGAGGGAATGGTTGGTAGTTATTTTTGCATTCATGGCCCGGGGAATGGACACAGCAAATAAATGCTAAATTAAAATGAACTATTGTTGGATTAATAATAGAATATAGTTATTTTTACAATAGTTGCAGTTGAAAAGTGGCTTATTAAAACAAAAAGAATCCTACTTTGAATTTATATGAATAAGTATTATTGAAACAACAAAATGCAATATAATTTCAACCGGAATTGTTTGTTTAAATACAACTAAAGTTTTGTTTTGTTCAATGCAAACAATTTTCTGTCCGTGTACAAACATTAGTACAGAGTAGTTTGGTTACGTCACATCATATATGTCAAAGATGGATTTCGTTACGTGTTAATTTAGTTATTTCTAAGTGTGTAACTAGAAAAACTAACCAATAGAAAAATCGATTAGATACGAGTAAGTTAACCGTAAAATAAATTTTACACTTATTCCTTCATAATGATGAATAAGTACACCGAAGACGCCAGGACGATTCGACGGAAACGAGCGCATTTATCACACTTTTAACATGCAAATACGCGCTTATATGTAGAATATTGGTACGAAACACGCCTTCACCCAAAGACTTCTTTTCCTTAGCAAAGGACGATCTGCCTTTTACTAGAATTTCTAAATTCGTGTAAAAGTTCGAGCTCTTGTCGAAATGCTCGATCAGTAATTTCGTCACACGTAAGCCTGAAGCGCACAACGCACCGCGCGTTGGCTGTGAGAGACCTCAAGGGAAGTGGGTGCAATACGCGTTTCAGAGTAGTATTCTCAATTACATGTTTTCTCGTGCTAAGATTAATTGATATGAACAGTTTTCCTAATGATAGACCAGTAGTTTATTTAGTAATGATGAAAACCCTTCAATTGGTTTTGGAAAACGCATTATAAACGCTTTAGGTCATATTACTTCGTGGCGCGTACTGTCTCACATTCCTCTTCTCTGAAGTTCTCTCTCAACGTTCTCTTTCTGCTCAGTTTTGACAGGATGATGGTGACGGTGAGGGAACGGGACAATTTTGCTCTTCGTACACGGTAAGAAAAAAGTACCCAAAATTGAGTAAAAAATTACTCAACGCTGGGTTCTAACACTTGAGGTCCACCGTTGAGTAATTCTCAAAAATGTTCTGGTTAAATTTTACTCAACTAATGAGTAATATCAGATGAACTCAAATTTGAGTTATTTTTCTGATGAAATTCAATTCAATTATCATTATTTATTTAATTGTATTGATTTTTAATGTTCTTATAGTTTTGATTTTATGCATGTTTTTTTAAAGTACACCATCAAATAATTGTTAAATAATCAACTAAAATATTTTTTAATATATTTAATTCAAATCAATCGCACTGTGATTTGAAGTGAAAATAAACTCAAATTTTAGTTAAAATAACTCAACCGGCATGTTCTCACAGTAGGATGAATGGTTGAGTACTTTTAACTTATTTTTGGATGAAAATTGTAACAGCGCTTCGATTATTGGTGCTGCAGCCGTTGCTGGCAGTTCATTGTTTGCGATTGCCTTAGTCGTTCACCTACAGTTAAAGTGATTTTTCGTCCTTGTTAATGATTGAAAAAGTGGCTGGATGCTTGATAGATTGAGGGTAAGTGTTTTTATTCATTCTGTAATGTGAATATGTATTCGCAACTTTATTATGTTGTATCGATCCGTACAGGTTGTAATCAAAGAGCTGATGTCGATATGGATTGAATAATCCGAAAATACTCGACAGATAACACCGCTAATCGGCTGAACATCCAGACGAGACGGATTTCACCCGGTCCAGATGGGACCGATTTTGTCGTCCAAACAGGACCGGTTTTTGTTTCGTACGGCCAATCGAAGATCTTCACAGATGCAAACAAGTGGATGGTGAACATCAAAATGTCCAACGGATCCATACAACTTTAGACATTGAGCAGTATTCGTGCCCGAGAAGTGAAAATATTATGGTGTTTGTTGAAACCATCCATCCACATCCAGAGTTTGCTGAACTATGCCAAGAAGAGGGAGTGATCTGCATTACTGCATCTGAGATACTGTCTAGATTTGATTTTTGAATAAATGCATTAAATTATATGCCCTTTTCCACAATTTCGTTTCTTCTTAAATTTAAAAAAAGGAAAAATATTTCTTTGCTTACATTCTGTCATTTTTCTCCTCCTGACGTTGAGTAAATTTCACCTACTTCGTTCGATAATCAGGTAGGTTGTTTTCACCCATTGAAACCCAGATCGAAATCACTCAAAATTGAGTTTTCTTGTTTAACTTAATTTTACCTAGCCCCACTGAAGCCACGTGTTGAGTGAAAGTAACTTAATTTTGGGTACTTTTTTCTTACCGTGTAAAGTAGTATGTTGCCAATTTATCACCGCAATGTTTCCCCGCACATAGTAATTTCTCTACACAAATTATTTTCAATTGATCAGTTCACGAAGATTTGCCGCACTCTTCTCTCACCCGTAAGTTTTGACAGTTTTGGGTGGTTTGTTTTGGCTCCCATTCGTTGCTATCTCTTTTACTCAGAAGCAAAATGATAGGGAGCAAAAAGTGAGGTTAGGGACCGTGCACTGATCTATAACCGCAAAGCGAAGTATAAACTCTTTTCTACAATACACTTCTGTGGGGCAAGAAGGGAATGTTTTCAGATGCGCATGGTTGCCAGCATTCTTTCCTTCACTGAAACGGTACCATAGTAGTACATTTACGTACATAGTAGTTTCGTATCTCCTCCATTCAATAAAAACAAAACTATCATCACGTTTTTAGTTACTGAACCGGAACGTAGGTGTAACCATAATACATTTTGTTTTGCTTTCAATCTCCTATAGCAGTTTTTTTTTCAAAACCCCTTAATTGATAGGAAAATCATTTTTGCAGTATGGACAATATCAGAAAATCCACGATTTGTGACTAAACATGTTTTCACAGAAGGAAACAAATTAACGATTTTTTACCTTATCACCATAGCACCGACAAACCGACATGAATGACCATAGCAAAAACAATACAATTTCTGACCAAAGTCCACTGAAGTTCGTGAAAAATATTTAGCTAAGCCATGAACCCGCATGCAAAAGTTATGAATTGGTTCGTGTCTGATCTATTCTGGAAAAATTGTTTTTATCTATGATCAAAAAATCCTATGGCACTGCACATTTAAATCAGCCGTTTACGATTTTCGGGCATAAGTCAGAATTAAGTGTCATGTCGGTTTGTTGGTGACCATAGTAATGTACTCGTGCAATTTTTGTGCATTTAAAACTGCTCATAAAGACGATAATGAATAAAAACTGAAAATGTTCATGCATTTCCAAATGGTTTCCTACCATTCCCATACATTCGAAAATGACTGGCCCTCTGGATGTGTATGATGTTAAAAACAATAAAACATGATTAATTGAGTACTTGGGACTTTACTTACTTTTGGCTTCCTTCACTTTTGTACCTAGTTGGGTGAAATAAACTTTTTTTTTCTTCCTTGATTTGTTTTCCGTACTGAGTACCAATGCTACCGATGCCAGGAAAGCAGCTCCCACACCCACCCTTCGTGATAAGAGATTTTATACCTCAGAAAGTCCCAGCGGCGCTTGCGATATAAACTTAATTTTGAGTATTTTTTTCTTACCGTGAGTAAAATTTTAAAAAAATCGACAAAGTCCGCGTAAACAGTACCCCTGAACTGTCATCAGATTGAGGTCAACTAAAGCCCTACACGGTAACCAGCGTAAACACATAAATGAGTAAAACAAATACACATTTTTTATATTTATATGCAGCTGTCAAAAAATGTGTAAATTTGGAGATCTTAAAATGTGTAAAAAAATACACATTTTAAGATTGTAGTATCAGTTAAAAAATGTGTATTTTTATACTCATTAATGGGTAAACAAAAACTTCAAACTTTGCTGCATCTTTTTTCGTTGGCCGGCCTTCGGCCGCAAAGCAGTGATTAATAACAGAGAAATTAAGGAACTAAGGTCCAAACTGGACAGTGCAGATGGACAAGGTAGGGTAAGTGATTTATGTTATTTTCATAGCTAAGTTTAAGAAGAACTATTCTTTTTTCTCATAATAAAGGTTTCAATTGTCCGGTGTCTGGCTGCGATGACTTCCGCGGCAATATCGTTGAGGTTAAAACTCATGTGAAGAGATAAATTATGTGATAAAAATAAAAGAGAGAATATAATATTATTGTATCCGAGAAATCTTCATCCTATCAGCGACACAAATAAGAAAACTCCGAAATAAATAGAAAAAGCATGCGTCCCCATTGTATTCAAATTCTAGAAATGATTACTTTTTACACATTTTGCTGGAAAAACCGTTCTTGAAAAATGTGTAAAAAATACTCTTCTATTGACGTTTGTTGGGTTTAAACATAAATGTGTAAACGCAGTTTACACATTTTATGAGTAGGCCCCTTTTTTCACGAAATGTGTGAAATTTTACACATTAATGTGTTTACGCTGGTTACCGTGTACAGTATCAACCCCGACGATGCAAAACCTAAAACGCTGTACAGACTGGAGAGTTATAACATGTTATAACGGTTGTCAAATAATTACAACACAGAAACCACCATCAAGATAGCGCTATAACATGTTATAACTCTGTAGTCTGAACGTACTATAATACACGGTAACCACACGGTAACCAGCGTAAACACATAAATGTGTAAAAATTCACACATTTCGTGAAAAAAGGGGTCTACTCATAAACCCATCAAACGTCAATAGAAGTGTATTTTTTACACATTTTTCAAGTACGGTTTTTACTGCAAATGTGTAAAAAGTCATTTACACTGTAACTGGCAAGTACCCATTAATGGGTGAAAAAGTGCCCAATTCAAAGTAAACTATGTAAACTCATAAAATGGGTAAAACGTCTTTACCCAATAATGGGTAAAGAGCTTGTACGTCAAATCATCGGGTACTTTTTACCCATTTTCAGAAATGAAAAGTTTTAGAAAATGGGTAAAAAGTATACATTTTCGATGATTGAGCTATTAAGAAATTAATTTTAATTTGATTTTTCACATATAGGGTTACGGTATGTAATGTGGGTCTAGTCCTTTCATTCGGCCTATCACGCAAATAAATAATTAATTAAGGAATATTACACAAAAAATAAGGAAAATATTGATCACTGATGATTGATAAATGTGTACCACACACAAATTAATTTATATCACAACATTTCAATACATTTTCAGCTCTCGTAAGTAATAAAACTGGTTGAGAATATCACTCTGTTCGGAGTTTTTAGCCGCCATGACTTCTAAGGTTAAGATGGGAAGGTTGCACTGACGATCATCAAATGGCCTGATTATGGCATTTATTGAATGGAATTACCTGATAATACACACTAGACGTAAAACTCACAGTTACTGTTTGAATATTTTATGTTTATTTTAATTGTTTAACAACGTTTTCACAAGTAAATCATGGACCCAACTTTAGGGACACATTTCTTTTCTATGTTCCTAACTTTGGCCCATGAAATTCATTTGACAGCATATAGCAATAAGAGTAACGTCAACAATGTGGTTTGCATTTGGATGATAAGGAACGAACAGGAAGGGAGATTTTTTCTGCCAAATCTGTATAATGAACATCACAATGTTTTGATTTAGATATTCTGCGGTCGAAAGACGATAAGCGAAATTTTTAATTTTTAATTTTTAACTTGAGTGATTTAATGTAGTTTTCGTAAAATTTTCTCTAAGAAATGTTTTGAGGAATGAAGAGTATTAAGTTAACAGTGATAGTGATAAAAAAAAATACATAAGAAAACGTTACCAAGAGCGTTTTTTTTGAGAATCAAACAGGATAGGACGAAGTTGCATCCATAAATAGACCCAATTTGGGGACAATAGACCGATATTACATACATTTCCCTGGTGAGTTTTTGTCTTAAAAAAAGTAAGTTTTTCAACTTTTTGCGGTTCCTGATAGCAAACGACATGATAAGCATATCTAAGCATACCATTTAGCAGTAGAATATCGTTTGCAGGTAAATTAATTGATGAGTTATGATTAAAAACGTAATCTATGGCTGCATATTAGACCGAGGTTAGGGACGTATACCCTATCTTTGAAATGTCGGAAACATTAACATTAAAATCTTGTTTTTATTAATTTAGATAATAATTATTGTAATAATGCATAATGATTGCCGCTTCCAGCGAGGTTCATACATCAGCCACTTACATCCGCAGAGTCTTCTTGTGCTCCTAGGAAGATCATACCGCTTTCCTACTTGGCATCCACTGTCCCTGCTGTGCAATGTGTTGCTTTTGCTTCCGAAGTTCCTTCTTGCCATCCATTCCTGGAACACTTTGTGCTCGGCCACTTCCTTGTATATCTGAAATTAAGCATAAATTTCATCTGAATTTCATAATGTACAGCGCCTAGATATATTCCAAATAAATACTTACGTTTCAATACTCATTTTATTAGGCACAGATAGCATAAAAAATCCATTTTGAAGGCCTCGTAAGATGCTTTGTGTTAGACAATATTCACTATTGATTAAGATAATTTTCACCCAATAATGTGTGAAATAATACTCATTTTTCTTCCCTGAAGAGGTCAAAAAGATGGGTACAAAAGAACCCATTTTCGAAAATATTCAAATACCCATTATTTGACAGCTTCATATACTTACTAATATTGGGTACTTTTATACCCATTAATGGGTACTTGCCAGTTACAGAATTTTAATATGATGGTGACGAATGGAGTTTTTTTATTTGTTCCAATGATTAAATAAAGATTGCTCGGATTCAATACTATTTAATTTAAAAAAAAATCACAGTCAGACAGCGGGCAATGAAAAACTTAAAAATGATTTTTTTTTCTAGGGCTAAGCTATGAAAATAATATAAACCACTTACCCTCTAGCTTGTCCATCGTTGCTCTTTAAAGTTTGGACCGTAGTTCCTCATCCTTTGCCTAAAATTGCTGAAATTTTTTCGCTTAGACAAATGCCGTGCATCATCGAAGCCGTATGCAGCAAGTTTTGAAGTTTTTTTTTTACCTATTAATGAGTATTAAAATACACATTTTTTGACTGGTACTACATTCTTAAAATGTGTATTTTTTCACACATTTTAAGATCTCCTAATTTACACATTTTTTGACAGCTGCATATAAACATAAAAAATGTGTATTTTTATACACATTAATGTGTTTACACTGGTTTCCGTGTAAGGTGATCCAAGGGACGTTTTTCAGAGTGGAACTGACAGCTAGAAATCAAGATTTTTCCGCTTCACCGACACAGGTGTTGGTCGCAACCTCCGGGATGCCACGTGATGTTTTTAATTTTGACATACCTCACATCACTGAAGACATGGTGATAGCCGTAACACGCAAAATAAAGAACTCATTCGCTGCTGGTCCTGACGGAATTCCCTCGTCAGTTTTAAAACGATGTGCAGTCAACCTCTGCCTTCCACTTGCGCGACTTTTTAATTTTTCGGCACAGTAAAGTGAATTCCCCTCCCGCTGGAAGCTTTCCTATCTGTTTCCAATTCACAAAAAAGGAGACAAACGGAATGTCGCTAATTATCGTGGGATTTCCTCCATGTGCGCCTGCTCTAAACTTTTCGAGATTATTGTAAATGATGCTCTGTATATGTGCTGTAAAAATTATATCGATACGGACCAACATGGTTTTTACCCCAAGCGATCAGTTTCCACGAACCTGGTGAAGTTTACCTCTGACGTCTGCGAAGCTTGGATGCTGGATGGCAAGTTGATGCTGCATACATGGACTTAAAAGCCGCTTTTGACAGGGTGGATCATGAAATCCTGCTTGCTAAGTTGGAGATACTAGGTGTCTCGTCTACGGCTGTGAAATGGTTCAGATCGTACTTAGTGAATCGCTCTGTACGAGTCAAGATTGGCGCGACGGAATCAAATGTTTTCTCAAACAACTCGGGAGTCCCGCTAGGCAGCAACCTGGGACCTCTGCTGTTTTCGATCTTTTTAAACGACATCGCTCTGTTGTTACCATCTGGATGTCGTCTTTTCTATGCAGATGACGCCAAAATCTACAAAATTATCAAAAGCCTCTCGGACTGTTGGGATCTCCAGCGTATGCTATTTATGTATTTTCGCTGACTGGTGCACGAGAAATTTGATGGGCCTGAGCATCGAAAAATGCAACGTCATCTCCTATCACCGTAAAAACGAACCAATTATGTTTGACTATGTGCTTTTTGGACGTTGCATTGCCCGTGTAGAACAAATAAAGGATCTCGGTGTTACTCTGGACTGCGGGCTCACCTTCAAAATCCATTATAACGACATCATTTCCCGAGCCAATCGCCGACTGGGTTTTATTTTCAAAATTGCCGATGAGTTCCGGGACCCGTTATGCCTCAGATCACTTTACTGCTCACTTGTGCGGTCTATATTAGAATCAAGTGCAGTTGTATGGTGCCCTTTCCAAGCCACTTGGATCGATAGAATCGAATCTGTTCAACGAAAGTTTGTGAGATATGCTCTTCGTTTCTTGAACTGGCGTGACTCATCGAACCTGCCACCGTACGAGGAGCGTTGCCGTCTTCTGGGCATCGAACCGCTAGTGGTGCAACGGACGGTCGCTCAAGCTATGTTTGCTGGAAAGCTTCTCACGGGTGACATCGACTGTCCAACGTTGCTGGCCCAGCTAAATATGTATGCTCCTGAGAGACCTCTTCGTCAACGGGAATTTCTGTTTTTGGAGCCACGAGGCAGAAATTATACGCAGAATGAGCCAATTCGTGCAATCAGCTGACAATTTAACTACTTTTATTGCGAATTTGACTTTAACGTATCAGCAAATGTGTTTCGTCACCGATTACTTGACCGTTTTCGTTTCGTTGACCATAACTATTTAGATTAAGTTTTATTCATTAAGACATTAGTCAGTTGAATTATTAAATAAACAAATAAACAAATAAACAAGAGTATGTGTGTGATCTGGTGTTAATGGTACAGAATGTAAACATTATTGTTTTTGCTTTATTAGAGATTATCCCATGTTGTGGGAGACTTTGGTATGGCCTGTTCTCAACCGGGATAGAATGACTTGAAGTCGATGTTCAGGTTGATCCTCCCATATCCTGGTATCCCCTTTTACCTTCCAGATAAATAGGTCTGGAGATCGCATCCATTCGTTAGTCCAGCAGTTCCATATAGTGATTGTGATCCACCGCTTTATGTCCTGGGCCGGGACCTTTCTGGTGTAAGTTGGACTGTCTTTCGGGAATGTAAACATAAACAACGCAGAAATTCATATGAGAATTAGGTTCTGCAGCGTTACGTCACGAATGAACTCAGTGTTAATCGGCTGAACCTTTTTGACAGTTCAGTGGTACTGTTTACAAGCACTTAGTCATTTTTTCGAAAAAAAAATATTCTAAAATTTCCGAATTTTAACTTGAAAATTATCGAGGAAATGCGTGGTGAAACCATAGAGGTAACTCTAAGACTAGAAGGTCCCGAAATAACGTGCTCAACTTTTTGGCTCAGCTCTGGTACTCTCTTCAATACGAAACTAACGATTTAAAATTGGCTCACTACTTGACTAGCCTATTGGTCCCAAGCAAACGGTTAACGTATCCCATTCTAGTCGAAATTCTAGTACTACGCAATGTTTGTTTTGATTCGCTGTGAAAGTTTGACAGATAAAATGAGGGGTTATTGGTTTTTCCTATGTTTCGAGGGGTGAATCGATTAGCTTGGGACCGAAGAGAGTACCAGAGCTGAGCCAAAAAGTTGAGCACGTTATTTCGGGACCTTCTGGTCTTAGAGTTACCTCTATGCCAATAGGCTAGTCAAGTAGTGAGCCAATTTATAATCGTTAGTTTCGTATTGATTGTTGGTAGTATCATAGAGGTAACTCTAAGACCACTGGGTCCCGAAGAAAATCATTATTATTTTTGGCTCACTCAGTACCAGAACAACGGTCCCAAGCAGTCGCAAGCTATTTCACTCACCCCTGCATGTTCTGCATGAATCCACACACCCCTGATGTTATCTGTCAAACTTTCATAGCTAATCAAAACAAACATAGTGTAGTAATAGAATTTCAACTAGAATAGGGTACGTTAATCGTTTGCTTGGGACCAATAGGCTACTAAAGTGGTGAGCCAATTTAAAATCGTTAGTTTCGTATTGATTGTTGGTACAACTAACAATCAATACGAAACTAACGATTTTAAATTGGCTCACCACTTTAGTAGCCTATTGGTCCCAAGCAAACGATTAACGTACCCTATTCTAGTTGAAATTCTAGTACTACGCAATGTTTGTTTTGATTCACTATGAAAGTTTGACAGATAAAATGAGGGGTTATTGGTTTTTCCTATGTTTCGAGGGGTGAATCGATTAGCTTGGGACCGAAGAGAGTACCAGAGCTGAGCCAAAAAGTTGAGCACGTTATTTCGGGACCTTCTAGTCTTAGAGTTACCTCTATGGTACAACCATAGAGGTAACTCTAAGACAAGTAGGTCCCGAAGAAACGTGCTCAACTTTTTGGCTCACCTCTGGTACTCTCTTCGGTCCCAAGCTAATCGATTCACCCCTCGAAACATAGGAAAAACCAATAACCCCTCATTTTATCTGTCAAACTTTCATAGCGAATCAAAACAAACATTGCGTAGTACTAGAATTTCAACTAGAATAGGGTACGTTAATCGTTTGCTTGATATAATTACAGAGTTGGTATAACGTCGTTAGGATTAAGTATATGTTTTAGAAATAGTGAAATTTTTTAATCATAAATCATATTCCAAATCTCCTTTTCCCTCTCCCGATCCAAACAATTGTCATCCACTAACCTCGAGAAGACCGCGAGTAATCGGTTCCAATCCTTTAATTTTAGATTTAAGACATTTATAATGTATAAAGAAAATGATAACTTGGCTCTGTAAAGTTTATTCGATTGAGCCTGTACAAATAAAGTAATTAACAAAAAAAAAAAAAAATCGTTTGCTTGGGACCAATAGGCTACTAAAGTGGTGAGCCAATTTAAAATCGTTAGTTTCGTATTGATTGTTGGTACAACCATAGAGGTAACTCTAAGACAAGTAGGTCCCGAAGAAACGTGCTCAACTTTTTGGCTCAGCTCTGGTACTATCTTCGGTCCCAAGCTAGTCGAATCACCCCTCGAAACATAGGAAAAACCAATAACCCCTCATTTTATCTGTCAAACTTTCATAGCAAATCAAAACAAACATTGTGGAGTACTAGAATTTTGACTAGAATGGGGTACGTTAATCGATTTGCTTGGGACCAATAGGCTACCCGAAAAAAAAAATAACAACAAAAATACAATAAAAAACAATGTAACAATAAGACGAAAATTATTGTCTTAACAATGATTTATATTGTTACGTCTACAATAAATTTACCTTGATTTATGTTGTACAAAACAGCAAATTTCATGGTAAATGGAAAATTTACAATAAAAAAGGGGGGTTGTTAAGTATCTTAACAATGAAATTTTCGTGATTTCCCCATATAATTTTTTTTTTTCAATAACATTATATATTATTGTTATTTTACTGTTGGTTGGCGAATTTATTGATTAAAAAAAATAACAGTGTACTTTAGAGTGTATGTGTTGGCTTGACAGATCTACTTTATCGACTTTAAAAATAAATCGAAAAAATAAAACATCGCCACGGGAAGGGAAGGGGGTGGTATGTCTGTTACGGGTGAGTCCTTTTTTACTGGTTATGGATTGAGATTCGATCCGGAACTTGTGAGAAATGGAGGTCAACTCCCCTGCACTCGATCTCTCTAGGTCACGTCTCCTTGGTGGTTGAGCGTCGTTGATAAGTTGATGCATTCAACTGGAGAGAATCGCCCATGAAATATGCTTCCACCTGAGAGTTATTTCCTGACATCTTCAAGTGGTGGAATTTTTTATTATTATTGTATGATTATTGACTGCACGGAAAAGGTCTGCATTAAGCGGGATTTAGGTGAGGCAGGAGAGTTGAGTTCAACTCAAACCGATCTGGTCATAGGCGTTCAATTCACTTGGCAACGAATAGAGCCAAACGAACTGTCAATGCAAGAGCCATACGAGCAGTGCCTATCTTGATTACATTGGCAGTGTTGCTGACCCTCTCATAGTCTGCATGCTTCAATCAGATTTATTTTTATTGTTCGTGAAGTAACACACCAATATTTAATGTAACAACAATTTTTATTGTACTAGAGTTGTTCATTATTGTTCGTGGTCGAATCATGTTAACAATAAAATAAATGAAAAATACAATAAAAATCATTGTATTTTATTTTTTTTTTTCCTTTGGTTTGTTTTTTCCGTCGATCTTGTTTTCCGTGCTGAGCACCAATGCTACCGACGTGCCAGGAAGGCAGCTCCCACACCTGGACCCTACCTATCGACCCATCAAACTCATGAACCGGGGACCAACGGCTTTACTTCCCATCCGAAGGAAGGCGTGATCAGAGATGTTATGCCTCAGAACATCCCGGCGGCGCCGACTGGGATTGAACCCAGGCCTGCTGGGGTGAGAGGTAATCACGCTTACCACTACACCACCGGCGCCGTTAAAAATCATTGTAACAACATTTCATTATGTACATTCATTGTACAGCTAGGTAGCAGATTTGCCGTTTTCGGAAGGGTACAACATGATAACAATCATTTTTATTGTCGACAATAAATATTAATGTTAGAGCATTGTTTCCACTGAAAATTTCACTGTAATTTTTTTTTCGGGTAGTCAAGTAGTGAGCCAATTTAAAATCGTTAGTTTCGTATTGATTGTTGGTACAACCACAAACGAAGTGACAGACGACTAACTGGCGAAGAAATCAATTAAAATAATGTGGTTCGCTGTAATAGAATTTTCTTAGAAGCTTGTGCCATCATCCACCAGATGGGATATTATTTTTGTTTTAGTTTTGCACAAAGTTGATTTTGTGTACAATGATTCTTTGACAGTGTGCAAAGAGTGCGTATCATTTTGTCATTTTTTTATGCATTTCAGTTTTGAGTAGAGTGAAAGAGATAGAACCAAAACATTCTAGTACATTTGGTGAAAATGCTAGTTCAATCCAGTAGTAGTGTTGCCATGTGGTTCAATCCAGTAGTAGTGGTGTTGCCATGTGGTACACTGAAAAATTACAATAGCAGGTTAGTCACCAAAGTTTTCGAGCCGCTCCGTCTGTCACTTCGTTTTGGTACTACCAACAATCAATACGAATCTAACGATTTTAAATTGGCTCACCACTTTAGTAGCCTATTGGTACCAAGCAAACGATTAACGTACCCTATTCTAGTTGAAATTCTATTACTACACTATGTTTGTTTTGATTCGCTATGAAAGTTTGACAGATAACATCAGGGGTGTGTGGATTCATGCAGAACATGCAGGGGTGAGTGAAATAGCTTGGGACTGCTTGGGACCGTTGTTCTGGTACTGAGTGAGCCAAAAATAATAATGATTTTCTTCGGGACCCAGTGGTCTTAGAGTTACCTCTATGGTACTACCGCGGTTTCTGTATCTCTTGCGGCGTTGTAGAAGGTTACAATCTGTCAATTTTCACCATGCGCAGCGCCGTTGACGGGCAGTGGTGATAACAAAAACTAATGTTGACAACATCTAGGAAATGAGAAAAACATAAATTTAATCAGTATAAAAACTCGCAAAACACTATATTTTTTTCTGAAACGCCGACAGTGTTTTTCATACTTTAATTCCGGCCGCGAGTTTAAATTTAAAATATTTATATTGATATTGAACATCTCAACATGGAGACTGCGAAGAGGAAGAAGAAATCCACTGTACTGGCGAAGATGAAGATGCTCGTTGTGATCGAAATTTGGAAAGAAAACGTAGAGGCACTTCGCAGGACATCTAAAAATTCCCACATATATAAAAATATGTGCGAGGAGTTAAAATGTGTTGGATTGACCCTCACGGTGGAGGAATCGAAAAACCGCATCCATAACCTCACGCGAAAGTACAGGTTCGTGGATTTTAAAGTGTTTTAACAGGCAAAATCAACTTTTTTTTTATATATTTGTAGGACCGAAAGAAATGCTATTGGGCCCTCGGGAGGTTCTCCATCTTCGTGGGAGTATTTCGACGTCCTTCACAATTTCCTTCATTCCTATAAACAGAATAACACCCGAGGAATAATGGACGAAGTAATTGGTTCAGGTAAGTACAAAGTTTTCCTTTCAAACCCGTTATAAATCATTCCTTCTAGTTGAACTCAATTGCGATTGGAAAATTGGTTTTCGAGATGCAACTGTTATTTTGCAGTTATTCATAGGACAAACTGAAATGCTGCTATCATATTTTTAAGATCAAAGTCCATTTTTTTCTTTTTGTGTATAGAGTTGGTAGAGATGGTGTTACTGATATGGGATTATATTATTTATTATGTTTATGTCTTTGTTCTGTTTTAGATGACGAATACTATGAGACTGAGTATCTGGATGACCCTATGACTTATTGGACTTAGGATTACAGTGTACTGAAAGGCCAGGTTTAGAATACGAATAAGGATATATTGACTTAAGATGTTGTCACATCGAGAGCACATTTACGAATAAACAAAATGGTTCTTTTGCACTTTCTTCTCTCTGCTACGCAGTCGACCCTGCTGACATACCGATAGGGATGTACACGCACCACACGTATACTGTAGGGGTGGCACGATTGTTGCCTCTCCAATATGACTCCGAGGAACTACTCGATCGATCAGTCTGAAACACCTTCATCATTTAGATCATCATCAACAGCTTCGTCCTCCCGCAGGAATTCAGCTCCTAAAAAAAGAAAGCGAAGCATTCAAGAAAGAATCTTGGAACTGGCGGAGAAAGAAAATGCGAATATCGAAGGTTTCCTGGAACACGCCAAGTCTACGGATCTCCAAATCATTGAATTATGAAGGAAAATAATTTTCTAATGCAAAAGATGATCGATAAAATGCAAGATAAGCTCATCAGCTACTACAGTAAAAGAACATGCTTTAAACATATTTCTGGAAATATTCCGAACCAATAAAAATGTAAATGAATAGTACCTTAATACAGCAATTCCAAAGAAAAACGATATAGTGGTGGTTCTCAGAATTTCTAAAAAATTGGAAATTTATCGCACAATATTAGAACATTATTATTTTTATTTCGTCATTAGGGTAACCATTTCCATGTTAAAGTAGTCCAAAAAATCTAAAAACTTAAAACCGGATTTAGATGAGTTGAAACAATCAACTCACTTGATTTAACTGACTTGAATTCAATCTGATCCATCTGAATTTTTTGAGTTCAAATGACTTGAACGTAAAACTGGGTTTAGAATAGGCAAGTGAGTTGAGTTCAATTCACCCCGTTCTGGCAGTCAGCATTAAATTGACTTGAAAGCGAACAGCAAAAGTTAAGCTGGATTTAGATTAAGCAATTGAGTTGAGTTCAACCAACAATCAATACGAAACTAACGATTTTAAATTGGTTCACTGCTTGACTAGCCTATTGGTCCCAAGCAAATCGATTAACGTATCCCATTCTAGTCAAAATTCTAGTACTACACAATGTTTGTTTTGATTCGCTATGAAAGTTTGACAGATAAAATGAGGGGTTATTGGATTTTCCTATGTTTCGAGGGGTGATTCGACTAGCTTGGGACCGAAGATAGTACCAGAGGTGAGCCAAAAAGATGAGCACGTTTCTTCGGGACCTACTTGTCTTCGAGGGGGACGACACATCTAAATCTCAATTTTAGATGTTCAAAAAATCTCACACTAGCAAATCAATCTTCGAAAACTCGTCTTGCATTTCTCGCATATATTTGCATCGCGCATCATTTTTTTGCAGGAAATATTCAGAATCGTCATCAATCTTATTTCTTTCTATTCAGCGTGCACGCAACTAGCCACAGCAAAAGACAATCTTTCCTGCAGCGTAGATAGAGTCGTCCCCCTGGCTTGTCTTAGAGTTACCTCTATGGTTCAACTCAATCCAATCTGGTAGAAGGCCTTCAATTAATTTAACACCGTACAGAGCAAGTCCGACATCTCTTTTGGGTGGTTTTACCAACAATCAATACGAAACCAACGTTTTTAATTTGGCTCACTACTTGACTAGCCTATTGGTCCCAAGCAAACGATTAACGTACCCCATTTTAGTCGAAATTCTAGTACTACGCTATGTTTGTTTTGATTCGCTATGAAAGTTTGACAGATAAAATGAGGGGTTATTGGTTTTTCTTATGTTTCGAGGGGTGAATCGATTAGCTTGGAACCGAAGAGAGTACCAGAGCTGAGCCAAAAGGTTTTTTTTTTCTTTGGTTTGTTTTTTTCCGTCGATCTTGTTAGCCGTGCTGAGCACCAATGCTACCGACGTGCCAGGAAGGCGGTAGCTCCCACACCTGAACCCTACCTATCGACCCATCAACTCATGAACCGGGGACCAACGGCTTTCTTCCCATCCGAAGGAAGGCGTGATCAGAGATGTTATGCCTCAGAACATCCCGGCGGCGCCGACTGGGATTGAACCCAGGCCTGCTGGGGTGAGAGGTAATCACGCTTACCACTACACCACCGGCGCCGTTCAAAGCCAAAACGTTATTTCGGGACCTTCTAGTCTTAGAGTTACGTCTATGGTTTTACCATAGAGGTAACTCTAAGACCAGAACGTCCCGAACAAAAGTGCTCAACTTTTTGGTTCAGCTCTGGTACTCTCTTTGGTCCCGAGCTAATCGATGCACCCCTCGAAACATAGGAAAAATCCACGAACCCCTCATTTTATCTGTCAAACTTTCATAGCGAATCAAAACAAACATAGTGTAGTACTAGAATTTTGACTAGAATGGGATACGTTAATCGATTTGCTTGGGACCAATAGGCTAGTCAAGTAGTGAACCAATTTAAAATCGCTAGTTTCCTACGGTTGGTTTTACTCTGTTGGGTGGTTTTACTCCTCCGTTTTTGACAATATTAGTAGGAGAAAAGGAGACAAACTAGTCAAAAGTAGGTAAAAGTGAACTGACCGTTGGGTACTTTTTTCTTACCGTGTACAACGTATGTGTACACGGTAAGAAAATGTATTGTATTGTATTTACAACCAACAATCAATACGAAACTAACGATTTTAAATTGGCTCACTACTTGACTAGCCTATTGGTCCCAAGCAAATCGATTAACGTATTCCATTATAGTATTAATTCCAGTACTACACTATGTTTGTTTTGATTCGCTATGAAAGTTTGACAGATAAAATGAGGGATTCGTGGATTTTCCTATGTTTCGAGGGGTGCATCGATTAGCTTGGGACCGAAGATAGTACCAGAGCTGAGCCAAAAAGTTGAGCTCGATTCTTCGGGACCTTCTGGTCTTAGAGTTACCTCTATGATACAACGCTGTACATGTACAACGCTAGTACCACAGACAAACAGACATAACTCTCGCAAGTTGTTCATCGAACAAGCATTTAACCATGGACCCAAAGGTCAGGACCAATAGCGTGGAAGGAATTTATCGAAAAATCATGGTTCTCGGTAATAGAATGTAAGTGCACGCAGTAGTAGGTTTTTTAGATTTACCAACAATAGCTGACGTTTTGTTTTAACCTAACTTTTTTCCTAACCTTGTAACCTTCTCCGGCTTGTTGTAAAAATGTTGATGGATTATTTAAGTTTACTTCTACATTAGATTAAAAAATGATTATAATTTTTCATAAATATTTACATTTTTATATAATGCCAAAATTCTATAGCAGTAATTAAATTTAATGAACTGTAGATCCAGCTGCCTGATTCTCTCGCTATAAAAAGCTTATTAAATTTAGGATAAAAGCTCTTGCGTATATTGTGTACAGATTATTAGTGTTAGGATTAAACGTAGATGGCCCACATATTTTAGAATTACGGTATACTGTGGTAATTCGTGCAATTTAATTGAATAAGTAGTTGTAAAGTACAAGAAAAAAAAACGATGACTATTAAATTTGAAGCTTGATAGCTGATTTTGATGATCATATAAATCATTTCAATTTCAAGTCGGCTTGTGAGCAGTAGTGAGCTCAGTGATTATAATTTATCTTTCTTTTTTTTTGGAATTTATCTTGAGGTGTGTAATTGTAAAGTGAAGCTAAAAGTAGGATCTTTGTTAAATGTGCTAGAAGTGAACTAATTTCTATTGTTTCTTTTGTGTTTGAATTTAATAATAGATTCCAGACTTTGTGTATCACGAAGGGTGAACACACTGCTCGCGTGAATTTTCAGTTATAAATTAAAAGGTAAATTATATTACAATTTATTTTTTGTGTACATTATTCTAATATTCTTTTCGCGTTGGACATTAGCGTCCAACGGGCGCTTTTAATATACGGCCTAAAGGTTCGTCTTTTTCCGCCATCTTTTGATTGAGTGCGCGTGACGAAGGACCGGTGTGGAACTTCGCTTGGCCCGCCAGATTGCTGGTCAAACGGGGTCGAGAAGAATCGACTGGCCTGCCTGCGTTCGGAAACGAATGATCGGGTAGAGTACCGGTCTTGCCGACATCCTCCCCCGCACCTTTAGTTCGGCCGCTGTTTGAAGAAGTATCCCCCGGCGCCGCTAACTACTCGAAGCGTCCAGTTCGTTTTGGTCAGGAGACGAATTCGACCATCTCACCGTGCGACGGTGAACTCATCGCACACCATCCGTGTGCCCCCGGCTGAAGATCACCAACTGACAGCCAACATAAATCCTGCGCAGGTATGTTCACCCATGGCCATGACACACAAATCAACACTCACACTTACACATACACCGCTATGCTGAAAGAAAAAAAGAATTAATATACATGAAAATAAATCAGTCCATACGGTAATTCTTGCTTACCGTTCGCTTTGCAACATCTTCACTTCGAGCACATTCACTTTGCGTTCACTTTTCTTTATTTTACGTCCACCTCGGTTACCTTTATTAGGAAATTTGTGGCCATCTAGATGTGTTAGCTTCATTGAAAAACCGATGAGAATCCCAGGAGAATTTCGCTCATGCTCCTAGCAGTTAAGTCAGGCAACCTTATTAAACACGACCAGTGGTCTCTCGTTATCGAGAGTGGCGCATAAGCCACTACGTTTGCAGCAGTTCTTACAGAGGACGTTCTACGACGGTTACAACCTGAACTTCAGAGCTAGGATTAATGTCATTGTTGATGTTGAGCAAAATGGTCAACTATGAGAAACTACCCTGTGGGACATTTCGGATCGAAAGCTTTTGATCGCGAACTAACTTACGAGAACAATATACAATGGACAATTTGTCCATATACAATCCTGGCATCCGCCTGTGCCAAATGCCTGTACAATTTACTGACGGCTTTGATTCTCTGCAGCGTTACATGATATTATTCCTCTGCAATTTCCTGGAGCTTGTTATCGTCTCCGTTCATCATACGGATTAGTTGTAGCAACTTGTCCTCGTTAAAATACAGCAGATTTCGCCACCGAATCTTGCGTTGATCTTCGCAGTAATGGTCAACCTATTATCAGCACACGCTAGATACATAATTAAATACGTAGAGACCAGAATAAAATTCGGGTCAGCTCAGCGTTCGCAAACTAGAAGTTTTCAGCAATCAAGTTTCGCTCAATCTGACTGCCACGGCAGCGGGTACCGCGCTTTTTTTTTTGCTGGCGCTTTTGCTGGCAGTTGTGCTGTCTGTGTCACTTTTGACACCTGTTCTGGTACAAATTGCTGTCTTTTGCTCTAGTACCGGGTGCACCAGGTACACTAAAAAAAACAGCTAGGTGTACCAAAAAAAATCGCGTGAAGGAGGTCCTTACCCTTTGGGTCCATGATTTAACGGTAAATTTAAAAGTATCGTAGTTGATAGTACCGCCACTTGTGGCGAGCATAGTCAGTTCCCTTGCGTTTGACGTTTAAACACTACCGACATCTGTTCAGCGTACTACCCACCACAGTGTACTCAACAGATGGCGGTAATGTTTTAGCGACGATGTTTTATAGTGAGAAATATTCAATGTGTTATGTCTGTTTGTCTGTGCTAGTACAATGATTTATGTCTGTCGATGGTATTACCAACAATCAATACGAAACTAACGATTTTAAATTGGCTCACCACTTTAGTAGCCTATTGGTCCCAAGCAAACGATTAACGTACCCTATTCTAGTTGAAATTCTATTACTACACTATGTTTGTTTTGATTCGCTATGAAAGTTTGACAGATAACATCAGGGGTGTGTGGATTCATGCAGAACATGCAGGGGTGTGTGGATTCATGCAGAACATGCAGGGGTGAGTGAAATAGCTTGGGACTGCTTGGGACCGTTGTTCTGGTACTGAGTGAGCCAAAAATAATAATGATTTTCTTCGGGACCCAGTGGTCTTAGAGTTACCTCTATGGTATTACCAACAATCAATACGAAACTAACGATTTTGAATTGGCTCACTACTTGACTAGCCTATTGGTCCCAAGCAAACGATTAACCTAGCCCATTCTAGTCGAAATTCTAGTACTACGCTATGTTTGTTTTGATTCGGTATGAAAGTTTGACAGATAAAATGAGGGGTTATTGGTTTTTCCTATGTTTCGAGGGGTGAATTGATTAGCTTGGGACCGAAGATAGTACCAGAACTGAGCCAAAAAGTTGAGCACGTTATTTCGGGACCTTCTAGTCTTAGAGTTACCTATATGGTATTACCACAGACAAACAGACATAACACTCGCAAGTTGTTCATTGATCAAGCATTTAACGGACAATTTAAAAGTATCGTAGTTGGTAGTACCGCCACCTGTGGCGCGCATAGTCAATTCCCTTGTGTTTGACGTTTACACACTACCGCCATCTGTTCAGTGTAGTGCCCACCACAGTGTACTCAACAGATGGCGGTAATGTTTTAGCGACGATGTTTTACAGTGAGAAATATTCGATGAGTTAAGTCTGTTTGTCTGTGGTATTACCATATCCATACGTATACTTTAATAAATACACATTATTTGTGAAATGCCGTTTATTTATGTTTGTTCTTTATTTTGGGGGTTTCGAAGTACAATAAAAATATCAAAATGTTAGCGTTAGCGTTAGCGTTGTTATGATATACTTCGTAGATTGGATACTAGCGACACTCACGTCTCTTCTAAAATTCTCAGTTAGACTACTTTCAGGAATAATGCTGGGGAGTAAACATTGGTTCCAATCTAAACAAGAGTAACAGAAGCATGACTGTCGCTATTCCCGGCCACGCCCATCTTTACCATAACTAGGGATAGGGAAGGAAATGTTGATGTAGTACTTACTTAACGAGAGGCCACCGACTTAGCGACACCCTCATAAGTGCTACGGAGTTGGAGGGTTGGGTAGGGTATTCGGTTAGGATTCACCTCAAGTTGGCGATGCAACCAAAAGTATGTATTGTTTATTTGTTGTTTATTTAATCTCTCGATAACCGGCTATCGAAAGAACATATTCATTTTGTTTAGTGATCATGAATTTTAAGAGTCATGACGGAGAGCTTGGGATTAAACCCATGATTTTCTGCTCAGTAAGCAAACACGATCCCGCCAGGGTCATCGAGCATCTCAGAACCATAACGGTTCGCGACAATACAGGGCTACGTTTTCGCTTGATATGCAAATAGTTTCCGAGGTTAATATTCAATATCAAATATACAAATGATGGTGGCGATTTATTGTGCTGTGGAAGAGCTTGGGATTAAATCCATGATTTTCTGCTCAGTAAGCAAAATCGATCCCTCCAGGGTCATCGAGCATCTCATAATCCACAGCGCTTCGCGTCAAAGTACGAATATAAGGATGAACTATCTATTATTGAATAACTATTATTTACGATAATTACATAAAAGAAATAAAATATAAACTACAAACAAAACGTGACTACTAAAATCTCAAAAAGATATTCTCACAAATATATTTCACGCAACCAAGAATTTTAAAACCATTAGACGCTATAATGATACTTTGCACATGTTAGACACAAAAAGAGGCAAAAAACAAGCGTCCGACACACAAAATCCGCCAAATCCACTTGCAGTCACAATCAACGATTCTACGAATCGCGAGCGCTCACGAATCATAAAACCGCCGACTGCGGCACTCTGAAATCGAAATTGACAGGCGCTATGCGTCAAACACCCGCCCTCCAATCTCCTCCCGCATCCAACATCACAAATCTCCATTACAACATCTAACGAATTCAAAACTCCGAAAATCACTCATCTATAGCAAGTGAGTGGAAGCAACACTGCATGCAACCATTCTTCATGATACACTTTTTCTGCCTATCTTTCTATTGGGCCTGTGGACATGCGTTAGCTTCGAAACTTCTATCCAAACTGGGAAAATTTTCAGATCACAAAAAAAAAAACTTGAAAATAAAACTTTCAAAGGTAAATACAAGCAAATAAATATTGATTATTTAACGCAAAAACGAGCAAGTAATATTAAATCTCTTGTATCGTATGCTAATGCTAATTGACTGTAACAAAAATATGCTTAAATAAAATAAAATATTAATAAAATGATATGCAAAATTTACTAGAAGATCATTACTTTATTAGTGAGAGGTTTGCTCAGTCTGCATGAAGCAGCCGATTTCATCAAGGAAGTTCTATTAACAACCAAGAATTAATCGTTTGAGGCATACTGAAGCATTAAGAAGGTGATATGTGTCACTATAGGAAATCATCATCGTTGCAAATATAAAGAAATTAAATATAACCCTTTGCTTCAGTATCGTCAACCTCCATGTCCATGGGGAGGGGGTATGCAATTTCAGCCTCAGCGTGCTCAACAAAAACTCTTCAGACCCACCATGATCACAGATAAAGGGAACTTTAAAGTACAACAACAGAACTGAAGACATCAAACGTCTAAAACCAGAAACAAAAGCACTTGGATGAACTATCTTGACGTTCCCACTCGATCTCAACATGTGAAAATTGTGCGCTCGATAAATTACAGTATGAACGTGGCTCTTCGAAAAGATGTCCAAGACAAAATTGTAGAAAACTGATACATGGTATCGAAACAAGTGAAAAATTAAACAGGAACGAACTCACCAAATGAACGATGGTTTGCACGTGAAGCCAATACTTGAAAGACTGTTGCATCTCCTAATTCTAGCTTAACATTTCACAACATTCCGTCGGATCTTCAAAGAAGCTCTTGCACCTGCCTCCAATCAGAATCATCTGGCCAGATTGCCAATCGCCTAATAAAAGTTCTGATGAAAAGGATTATGATAAACGAAAACACTTTCGAATGCATTTCCAACCAATCACTTTCACTTTCTTGCACTAAAATTAGAAAACGCCAAGAAAAAATAAAACCGTAAATTTGACACTCGGAAATTTTTCGCGTCCACACAGAAGCAGAGCACACTTCGTTCAAGCACATTAAAAATATCAAAATGTTGTAGCCTGAAAATAAATATTATTAGTAGCTTTATTTTCGTGATTGTTTTTTTTTAATAAATATGCATTTTTTTTATTTGTACACTTTTTGCAAGTGTCAATAAGTTATTAAAGTTTTACAAGGTATTGGAAACAAATAATCATGTCTTTGAACGCATTATCTGTACAAAATGTTTATTTGTAATACATACTTATTTAAAGATTTCCACCTGTATTCCACCATTTTTTTTGTTTATTGGGTATCAAGCTGGAGCTACGTGACAGCTTAGTTTTCAAGACTTGACCTATTTGAATAAATTGTGCTTCTATCTTTGACAATACAGCAGAAGGACTAGCCTATGTTGGCAGCTTGAACACTGGATTCCGTGTGTATTGTTTCAAGATAGTTATTGGAAAAAATGTTGTGACGTGTGTGCGTAGATACATCCGCGTAGTAAACCGATTGAATAAGTAAATCCGTTTCGAACGAAATATCTAAATTATGTACGTTACGAAAACCGCGTGGATTCCGAAAGCCGTGCGAGACAACTCTAGCGAGAAAAAGGCTTATCATTTAAAGGGTGCCACCAAAATAAATGTGATTGCCTATGTTGGCAAGTTGATTAATTTTGGTTTCCTCGCTAGATATTCTACTTATTTACTACACTGGAGTCGCTTTTTACGCGGGTGATACGTCCCGCGTAAAAAAAAACCGCGTAAAAAAAACCGCGTAAATTCCGGAATCCGCGTAAATTCCGAAATCCGCGTAAAAAAAAACCGAGTAAAAAAAGGCCGTGTAAGAAAAAATCGCGTAAAAAGCGATATACCGCGTAAATTCAGAAATCCGCGTAAAAAAAAACCAAAATCCGCGTAAAAAAAAACCGCGTAAATTCCGGAATCCGCGTAAAAAAAAACCGCGTAAATTCCAAAATCCGCGTAAAAAAAACCGCGTAAAAAAAAACCGTGTAAAAAAAAACCGCGTAAAAAGCGACTCCAGTGTACTGAGCTTTGTACCAAATTAGTTAATTTAAAAAACGTATCAATCATTTCAAGATTTCACGACCGAATTTCTATACTATGTATACATAAGCTCAAAAGCGATTGACAAGCTCTACCGAATTAGTATCACTTCTGTGTAAGCTGATGCGATGCGTCAATACCACATAAGAAAAGATCGATTTTACAGTCACGTAGGGTTAGTTCATAGATTATCATTGACTGCTGTTTACAAATGTAAGTACTTGAACACTAAGCAACAAGTTAACTCAAATGCTTTAACAGCATATATTAGAGATTTCGCGTATTGAGATAATAATATAGTTATCGAGTACTTATTGTCATCAGGGGAAAACAATACCTACAAAAGATTAAAAGTTATCAATTGACCACTTTGTCAAGCAGTTTTGGCGTGACTTTCTACCAGCGATTTCACAAAACTGGACCAACTAATTTCATTTTTTTTATGAAACGCACAAATGTTGGCTACTTTTCTCGAGGTTCTAGAAGAAAAAATCTCAAAACAATGTTTTATTTCAAAGTTCGAGTGGTAGTAAACGTCATTTTAAGTGCTCGAATAAAGTGGTTAATTGTCACATACCTCTACTTTTTTTTATTGTCACATACTTACTTATACAACTTTAAAGGTTAGTTGCCTCCCTAAGCGGACCCCCCGTATCCTAGTTCTTTTGTTAATCTACCCAATGTTATTAGACTTTCTGAATTTTCTTATTTAAGTTCATTTGATGATTATGATATCTCATTAGTCTAATTTAATAAATAATTGAAATCTCTAATTCACCTAATCAATCATAACCCATACTTTATTAAGTACCTGCACTGGTGCTTATAATCTAAAATTAAACGTGTTTCAAGAACTTTTGATTTTGACCTATACCTATTTATTATACCCAAGTGACTAAAATGCTTCACTTTGAAGTTAGTTTCCTAGCTGATTTTTAAATTATATATGGCATACTCCAACTATGCTCACACGTTTCCACTATGTCGCACCACAAATATACGTATGAGTATGTAACAATAAATAGAAGCACGCCACAGTGGAAATCCCGAGCCATAGTTCAAACACTTATCCCAAATCAAAATGAAGCACATATAAGATTAGTTACAATATCATGTACAAAAATGGTGTTTAACATTGTTCATTTTTAGTAAACACGGCACCGCTTAAATGTCAAATTTGTTCGTGCAGTTCATTCCGTGCATTGGTCAATCGCGGCATGAGCCAGCAACGCTGGCCATAAACCTACACGGACAGAAAATGATTTGCATTGAACCAAACAAAACTTTAGTTAAACAAACAATTCCGGTTGAAATTATATTGCATATTGTTGTTTCAATAATACTTATTCATATAAATTCAAAATAGGTTTCTTTTTGTTTTAATAAGCCACTTTTCAACTGCAACTATTGTAAAAATAACAATATTCTATTATTAATCCAACAATAGTTCATTTTAATTTAGCATTGATTTACTGTGTCCATTCCCCGGGCCATGAATGCAAAAATAACTACCAACAATTCCCTCGTTTTCACCCGGACAAAAATGTAAACAATAACAAAACTTGTGAATTTTGGGAAATAAGTGCAAAAATTCCGAAAATTTTGAGACTTGAGGTAAGTAAGTATGCTGCAGTTCGAGCTGCAGTTGCTAAATGTAATCAATTTTCTGTTTTTTTTTCTTGATTTTTTTCCGTCGATCTTGTTTTCCGTACTGAGTACCAATGCTCCTGACGCCAGGAAGGCAGCTCCCACACCTGGACCCTACATATCGACCCATCAACTAATTAACCGGGGACCAACGGCTTTACTTCCCTTCCGAAGGATGATCAGTGAAAAAGAAAACAAAACATAAAAAAATTGGCCATATTATTTCCAGAGTGATTTGAGATTTGGGCGTAATTGCATTTGTAAACAAATACGTCAATCACCGATTTCTCGCGAATAAAAGCTCAATCTCGAAAAGTACTAGCACTATGAGGTAGAGGAATGATTCCTCTATCATTTGGTATTGTTTGTTTGTGAGATTGAGCTTTTATTCAAGAGAAATCAGTGATTGATGTGTTTGTTTTCAAAAGCAATTACACCCAAATCTCAAATCACTCCGGATTTTTGAATCAATAAACATATTTTTATTTCTTCTGCGTGAATTGTCAGACTTCATATAATAAATATGATTGAATCAACAAGAAATCTCTTTTAAAAACAAACATATTTTTGTTGTTGACCCAGCTGCCAAATTTGACAGCCATGAAAGCTCTTGTAAATTCGAAAAGATTTTCATTTTGATTTAACAATCCATGGGTTTTGAGGAACAAAAATACTGGATTGTTGAAACAATAATGATTTCTTTTTGCAGCCAAAAATAAATGAAATTCTTATTGATTTTACGTCAAATATTATTACGCTTAAAGTTTTTTTTTCTGCGTGTACTGTCTCCAACACTCCACTATAAAGCATGAAATTAAGGTGATGCGATACGTCACGCTTTTTTTTTGCTTTTTTCTCTCTCCTTTCTATGTGTCAGTGAATTGATTATCATTGATGCTGTAGTGGTGTGAGTGTACATCATGCACTACCGCAACTACCGTAAACATAGCTGCTAGAATTCGTTATTATTAGGTCGAATGTGTAACAGAGACTATCACTACATTTCTATTCAATTTGCCAAAATTATCAATGCCGTATCACCTTAAGCCCGCCCATCAACAGCAAGGTGCAAAAACTAGCCAAGGGGGTGGAGAGATTTCCACCTGTATTCCACCATATTTGATGGAAACAGGGAGATCAATCGTATCCAGTCATTATTAAATAATACTTTAATAAACACACATTATTGATGAAATATCGTTTATTTATGTTTGTAGTTTATTATGGGGGGTTTCGAAGTACAATAACAATATCAAAATGTTGTAGCCTGAAAATAAATATTATTAGTAGCTTTATTTTCGTGATTGTTTTTTTTTTATATAAATATACATTTTTTTATTTGTACACTTTTTGCAAGTGTCAATAAATTATTGAAGTTTTACAAAGTATATATTTCCATTGGAAACAAATCATCGTGCCTTTGAATGCATTATCTGTACAAAATGTTTTTTCGTAATACCTATTTATTTAGAGATTTCCACCTGTATTCCACCATATTCGACTGAAATGGATTTTAATTTTTTTTGTACGGAAAAGCCATTTCGTTCGAAAACGGTAGTACGGATGGGATATCTGTTTCATTTGTTTATATTTTGTCGACATTTTTCGAAATCCAATAAAGGTAAATTTTATGCTGAGGCTTAAAACGTTTGACTAGACAGAACAAATTTATTATACATATCTGTGAGATTTACCTCTAGACACAATAATCAGCGCACAACGCATCAGCATGGGGATACGTTATGGCTAAAAGCAGAAGCTTAATATATTCTCTAACAACCCGAAATCTATGAAGCATGCTTCAACTTCAACTTCAAAATAGCGGTATAGAGATTAGTGACGTTTAACGCACGCACACTAGCGGGTGGATCCCTGTGTAAAGTTGTTTATTATTTTCCTCTGGCTAACCTAAAAAATGTATGAAATTATATCTGTCAAAATGAGTTTGACAGCGATTTGTTATGTATTTTCCTCGGATATTCACTAACACGCTCTCATATATCGTATCTCTATACTCCTTTATCTATGTTTTGCATATCTTTATGCCAACAAAAACGTCACCCTTATGCCACGGATACACTTGTATGACAACCTAAGCGCATGAGCCTTATAGAGTTCTCCAGATGCACAAAAGTGTGCGTGAGACCGCGTGCTACCTTTTCAAGTAGTAGTAGTTTTCTTCTTCTTCATTTTTATATATGGATGTTGGATTTTAGTGTTCGTGATATTGCGCTCTATTTGTATAATCTATGCGAAAAAAAAACGTCAAAAAAACATGGCCGCTAAGACGCTGGAATAAAAGTCAGGGGGTATCCCTGTCAACCACATACAGATGCATTGTAGTTTACATGATTCTAACATTTTTGGACAATCTGACACTTTTGGGCATACTGACAGCGGTAAACTCAACCGGTGGGAACAAACGATTTTAAATTGGCTCACTACTTGACTAGCATCGTCTAGGACGTCCCATGCAAATCGATTAATGTACCCCATTCTAGTCAAAATTCTAGTACACTGAAGTCTTTTTTTACACGGTTTTTCGCGATTTAGACGGTACGTTTTTAACGATTTCTCGACAACGATGCAACCTATCGACTTGATTCCAATCACATTATCCGTTTCAAGCTATAGGTAATCGAATGGCACACTTTAAAAATCACAATATTTGTTGTAAATAAAGAAATTTTTAAAATTTGTCTATATGGACCATAGCATGCTATAATTACAAATGGCATCAAAATCCGATTAAAAAAAAACATTTAAGCATGTGAAAAATCAAAATCTCGGTAGGTTTTTTTACACACGGGATATGTACCGTGTAAAAAAGACCTGAGTGTTCTACACTATGTTTGTTTTGATTTGCAATGAAAGTTTGACAGATAAAATGAGGGGTGCATCGATTAGCTTGGGACCGATGATAGTACCAGAGCTGAGCCAAAATGTTGAGCACGTTTCTTCAAGACTTTATAGTCTTATAGCGAATTCGTTTATTATCGGGGTTGGAACCAGTTCTAACCCAGTGCGAAACCGAACTTTTTGTCAGTGCGAACCTCAACCTGAGCTAGGTTTTAAAAACAAACGAACAAACTGACGATTGTCAGAAAACAAGCAGACCCAACTGAATAATAAACGAATTCGCTATTAGAATTACCTATATGGTAAATCTGACGGAGGTACGACAGAACAAAACAGCTTCCTCTTTCACACTTGAATCACAGTGCTGAATGCTAGAAAGAGTGTTCGAGAGTCTGTTGCAGTCATCCATAACCGATGTCAATCATACAAGGTCTGGAACAACAGGCAGCTTGCTGGTGTTAGAAGCAAAAATGTTGTAAACGTTGCTGAGCAAGCGTATGACGATCTCACGGCAGCACAACATTCCATATTGCGAATAGCAGACGTGTCGTCACAGAAAAAAGCTGTTTCGTGTAAAAAGATAAACATTGTGATGAAATTCGAACACCACCAAACATTTCCACATTTCACTAATACCAATAAGCCGGTTAGGCCAACCCTTGTATAATTGACATCGATCCATAACCCTATATTCGACGAAAACGACGACGAAATGCTTGATTGTTGCCCCCGTGGTAAAAGTATTGATCAGCAAAAGTTATAATATCACCAATTTCACTGCAATGATAAAAAAATCCATCTGCAAAAATACTATATTGCTGGTTTATTTCATATAATTTCATTTAATTTTTTTTCCTTTGGTTTGTTTTTTCCGTCGATCTTGTTTTCCGTGCTGAGCACCAATGCTACCGGACGTGCCAGGAAGGCAGCTCCCACACCTGGACCCTACCTATCGACCCATCAACTCATGAACCGGGGACCAACGGCTTTACTTCCCATCCGAAGGAAGGCGTGATCAGAGATGTTATGCCTCAGAACATCCCGGCGGCGCCGACTGGTATTGAACCCAGGCCTGCTGGGGTGAGAGGTAATTACGCTTACCACTACACCACCGGCGCCGTTCATTTAATGTCACTGTTATTCCTATCAAAATAACAATGCATTTTGAGCAGCATAGTAGTTTTGCTAGAGTCATAGTAAATTTGCTTATATTCATAGTAAACTTTACTGAAATCAAAGTAGATTGAACGGTAATAAACGTGGTTATATTGAAAATAAGTGTTTTCTGCAAAATAGTATTCCTAACTATGGTCCTTATTTCAGTGTACACTTCAACCAGCAACTCGCCTGCAATTAACTGAGTAAGCCAAGAGCAAATTTTCATTACGTCGAAAGTAACAAAGGTAAACAATGTCGAGCTATCAGTGTCAATCGATGCTCCTGCTATTATACTATATAGGGGAAATGACTCTTATGTTGGCCTATGGATCTAAGATTGGGCTCATTGCAAAAAATATGCTATTTATAAATTTTATCTAGATGAACGCGTCATTGGGATGGTAATAATGGATATTTTTGATCACTATAGAAAATTTAATCGATTGCTGAATTTATGCATGGGCCCAAATTAGGGGTATTAAGACCGACATTACATCCATTTCCACTGCTGTCCGAATATAGGATCACATCCCATTTTTAAATTTATTTACCAGTCAAATTGCTATTTCAAATTCCGATCCAAAATATTTTTCGATTTTACTTAAGTCACCCGATTTTTATGGAGATGTCGTTTTCTTAAGTAACAGCGCAGATAAACCCGTAAAAAGCGTACGTTCGTCGTTTGCTTTCTCATTATTAAAGTGAATAAATCGAACTGTTTGTTGCTAAGATAATTTTGGTGGTCCTAAAATGATGAATGGGCTGCACGTAAGGAACCCGAAAATCCTGGTAAATACACTTTGATGTAAGTAACATTAGGGGGCCACCAAACGACGTATTTTTGAGCATTAAAATTAACGATCTGCTTTGTATGATGAAAACCCTGCTCAATATGTTAAACATTGCTATCACTATGTGTTTAATTGGAAATAGGAATAACTTTTTCGTCATCAATACAAAACTTTATTTTTTTCGGATCGGTGCGACTTTCGACATAATGAAAATTTGCTCTTGAAGTTATTTTCTACACTCAAAAAATTGCACACGTCATCATCATGTGTCTCACACTTAATTTTGCGCTTATTGTGAAACACATCCATTTCATGTGTGAATCTTAAGCTATGAACCATGCCTGAACACTATGGATTTAAATTGTGATACACTTGGATTTGATGTGCCTCATATGGTGATATCAATAGCTTTGCACATCATAGTTCAATATTCTACAATATTCTACTTTATCGACTTCTACTTTACCGACTCTAAAAATGAATCGACAAATATATAAACAAATTTCAGAGGCCAGAGCTTTCACACATATCTTTTTAATGGGCCTGATTTGGGATTCGATCATGGACTGTTGGGGTGTGCTGCTGTTGGAGTCTTCGTTCGATCTCACTGTGCCACGGTTGTTCTCATATATGAGGCAAGCCGATAGGATAAAGTCACAACTCTTGTTTTCGATGTTTACCTTTCTGAGCAAGCGATTCACATCGTATTGAAATGTGAAACACTTTAAATCCATCTGTTTTGAACAGTAGTGTGATTCAATGTGCAATACACTTGAATAGATAGTGAAAGATTTTCAACTTTTCAAAGTTTGAACAACTAGAAATTAACGTGTATAACACATTGAACTAATGGTGAAATACACTTAAAGTAAATGTGATTGTGCATTTAAAAAATCAAGTGTTTAAACACTTCGATCAAACGTGTGAAATTTTTTGAGTGTACATCTTTCGTTTTTGTTGATGATTTTAGTGAGTGAACTCTCGAAAATGTGCTGTCCAAAATATGGCATAACTTTTCACACTTTGTTTACCCTCTCCATCCGATGGTAGCATACGTGATCCTCAACTCTTCGGCCCGTCTCATGTTTGTCACTCTGACTTAAATGGTCAGTATTTATTTAAGCTTTTCCGTGTGTTAATTATTCTCGTCCATATGTATTTTTAAGGATTATACTGAGTAACTATTGAAAAACAATCAGCATACCATATGTTTTAAACAAACATATTTTTTGTTCTAGAACTTTTTTCAAAAATACATTTTACATCTCAAAACAACGGAAGGAAAAGATTAATGCTGAAAATTTCCAAAGACACGCAAAAGGAGCACAGTTTACGTTTGTAAATGATAAGCGTCTAAAATGGTCAGAAAGGGTTGCTCTACTTCTATTACTGTGAGTACTTTAAGTTTTAAACTAAAACAAAAAAAAGGGTCCTGCAGGTCAACAATCCTTTCGATAAATGAGGAGAACCGCATTCAAGTTTAGATTTTTCGCCCAATAAAAGCTGGATTTCCCATCTACATACATCGTTTGAGTGCTACCGTGAAGTATCAGAAAATAAAAATACCTTAGCAAAACACTTTCCCGCGTGGGGTTCGGAGCGTTCAGAATAAGCAATGCTTTCTTAAACGTTTTCTCAAAATAAAATTTAAATGATTATATGTAGGTACATCCAGATTTATTTTATAAAGTCACACTTAGATATTTTTACAGAAATCTGTAAAATAATATTAGTGTATACACAGCAAAAAAATTGTAATATCGATCGACGTAATTCAAGCTGATGTATGAAATAATGATGTAGGGGAAATGGCTCTAATGTTGGCCTATGGATCTAAGATTGGGCCCATCGCTAAAAATCAGCCCAGTGGCAGGCGCGTAGGCAACATGTTATACTGTGACAGTGGGCCCAGGACAGCAAAATAAACGTTTTGAGCCCGGGACATGCTACTACTGCCTACTGCCTAAAAAATAACCATAAACGAACGATAACCCAAATTATTGAACTATTCCACAAATGGTTTGGATGATACCCAAACACGTCGTTAAGCAAATTAACCATACAATTTTTATTAGGGTTGTCACTGGCGTGCTAAAAATCTACTATTTATCAATGTTTTCTAGATGAACGCGTCATTGGGACGGTACTAATGGATATTTTTGGTCGCTATTAAAACTTTTGTCGATTGCTAAATTTATGTATTGGCCCAAATTAGGGGCATTTAGGCCGACATTACATTCATTTCCCCTAATAGCAAAAAGCAGATACAATATTACACCAATGGATGTAGTTTTGTTCGCAAAATCGATGTACATCGTGTCGTGACCGGACCGAGGTTTCCAGCCTCGGCCACGGCAACACGAATTAGCGATGCAGCTCCCACGGGTGCGGCTGCTTCTATTGCTGCAGCTGCTGTTTCTGCTGCTGAGGTTTCTGTTGCTGCTGTTTCTGCTGCTGCTGGTGGTCCGTCACCTCCAAAATTCATTACAAGAATGACTTCAACGAGCTTAGGTACTTCATATTTATACCTGCTAACCTATCAAAAGTCTCTAACCAATGAGATTCTGTTTACATACGAACCATCACGCTTCACGCTCACTTGATTCTACTCATTATTTATTCAACACTAACTCTATCTACTACACATCGTACAACGTAATATTACACAACCAGCGGAATGGCCTCTGTGCAGCTGTTTGGATATAATATCCAGAGACGATGTTTTTTATAAGAGACGTGCGGAGAGAATAAAATTAAATCTGGTTGCTCGGCCAACCCGCAATTTTGTGTTTACTTCGAGAGACTTTTAATTTGAGCGAATATATTTTTAATCATTTCGGTAGTATCGTTGAATACCGTACAAAGTATTTGAATAATCAATTTTTGACAACACTGAGTGAAAGCAAATAAAACATTGAAACATTGAAGGGGATTATTGGATGATTGAAGGGGATATTTTATAGAGCGTTGCGCAAAATTATGCAATCTGTGATTCATGCTTCCTACCGAGGGGGGAGTGAAAAATTAAGAGCAATCTAGAGTTACTCTGAGAAATTCTCTTGCTCTCTGAGCGAATCTTTCTCTCATTGCGAGTGTCTTATTTATTTCAACAATTCGAGTTTAAGGTTCGTTTGAGGATTTTGAAATCTTCAGCAGGATATTTAACCTCGTTTGTTTTGAAAGTGATGAACAGCAGAGGAAGACTTATATTTCTCACGTAACATTTGGAAAGGGCCTATTACCACGGCAACATAAACGAATTTCTCGCTAAGCTCGCAGCACAGTTCGACAGAAGATGATGGTAGCTTGCGCCTGATACAACACACTGAATGGGAAATTCATTTGCAGTCGGGTTATTCGCGAAAGAGAAAATCGATTAACAATGATAGGCCCTTTTCTCATGTTGCGCGAGATTTCACTGTTGTTGATGTTGAGAAATACTAAAATCCGAATCAAACATCGGGATACAGAATAATGTTTCCTCATCATCGGAGTCACACACAGGTTGCAGCCGGAAAGCGGAAAGTATGTTTTTATTATAAAACAAACCAGAAAATGGATTGTAAATAATCTGCCTACTTCTATTCCTATATAAGAAAATCTATGTTTTTTTGTTAGCATTTCTAAAGTTCAGTACACATCACCCAAATAATACATGGTTGGCCGTTTTGAAAATTGATTTAATTTAAATGATTTTTACCGGTTATGCGGAACGCGATTGGTAGCTTCTTCTTCTTCTTCGCATTTCAAGCTTATTGCATTTCACATATTAGCTTATTGCGTGCTCTCAACTTAGTGTTCTAGATGCACTTCCACAGTTATTAATTGAGAGCTTTCGATGCCTGTACCATTTCTGCATTAGTATAATTATATAGCAAGTACAATCATACTCTATGCCCAGAGAAGTCGATATATTTTCCAACCCGAAAAATTCCTAGACCGGACCGGGAATCAAACCCCAGCCACCTCCAGCATGGTCCTGTTTTGTAGCTGCGCCTTTACCGACTGAGTTAAGGAAGGCTTCTTTGGCCGATTGGTAGCTATCAGTGGTATAAAAACCGATTTGTTTACATTTTGATTATAGGCCCTTTCCAAATGTTACGCGAGATATGCCTTTTTTTAATTTTTTTCCGATGCAGATCAGAGCAAATCAGAGTTACTCTAAGTAACTCACAGCTAAAGAGACACTCGCATTAAAGCCGTCCTCCCCCTCACTTCCTACCGTGTATGAATGAAATCTCGATTTCTTTTTCGAATGGACGTATCTGCTTTTGGAAACAACGCATGCACTACCTGATAGTGGTGTCAGTATGCGTGGGTGAGCTACCATTAACACTAAATCGACGATCAAATGCATTGTTTACAAAAGCAGATACGTCCCTTAAAAAGGAATCGAGAAATCCCCTTTGAAGTCTTTCATCAAATCCACTATCTTGACAGATTACACCGAAAACGCCATGATCAACGCTACAGGGCCTGCACACTTAATTTAGCTCGGTAAAATCTCCAACAGCCGATTACTTTTGCTGATATCTTTACAAAATATATATTTGTTAGCTGATATCTCAGCAGAATCTTATTTGTTAACTGAGTCTCGGCAATTGTTTTACCGCATCTCAGCAAAATAAATTGCAGGACTACTCGGCTGTTGGAATCTCGGCGAAAAAAATTTAAGTGTGTGTGTATATGTTTTTCGTTGCACTGGAGCGCATATTTCGTGAAAACATAACGAGAATATAACTGGTGAATGACAATTTATAATTTTACATAAATATTTGCTTTTTGACATTGATGTAAATATTAAAAAAAAAATCTCAAAAGATTTTACTTGTGTTTTATTTGTATTCCAATAGTCATATAGTATCCAATTGAAGTTTTCATACGCAAACCTAATTATAATTATTTAAATCTCAAAAATTAAATTTCAACCGCCATCTCAATACTCCTCACGCATTCCTGGTGTTAGAAGCAAAAATGTTGTAAACGTTGCTGAGCAAGCGTATGACGATCTCACGGCAGCACACCATTCCATATTGCGAATAGCAGACGTGTCGTCACAGAAAAAAGCTGTTTCGTGTAAAAAGATAAACATTGTGATGAAATACGAACACCACCAAACATTTCCACATTTCACTAATACCAATAAGCCGGTTAGGCCAACCCTTGTATAATTGACATCGATCCATAACCCTATATTCGACGAAAACGACGAACCGCGTTTGACGGCTCGATTGGAACTTTTGGCTTCAGTCTTCGCGCGTCTCTTATCAAACATCGTCTCTGGTAATATCCAACAACTTTTTTTTTCTGTGTACTTAGATGTTCAGAACACGGCTTTGAGAAGAAATTATTTTTAAGTAGTATTGCGCATTTTGCACCAAATTAGACTCCTGTGCAAAAAATAATTGCACAGTAATATTTTCGCACAGGCCAGAAAATTTAAAAATCGACTTATTTGAAAGCAGTAACAGCTTTAGAACATTACTAGCAAGCTACACTGCTGAATTAAAGCTTTAGAAAGCATTAAGAAGCTCCATATTTAACTTTTATGACCAGTGCGAAAATATTACTGTGTACTTATTTTTAGCGCAGGAGTCTAATCAGGTGTGAAATCCACAATAAAATTGTTTATATCCAGCTTTCCATGCTCGGTAATGGCGACCTGTTTGTATGAATAAATGTATCCTTCACTGTGCTTTTTGACACTAACTGGAGGGCGTATGTTGTTCCATTTTCTTCTGTTCCTGGGAGAGGGAAAGGGAAGGGGTTGAAATTCGAACATCCAGATAGTGTCAAAAAGCACAGTGAAGGATACATTTATTCATACAAACAGGCCGCCATTACCGAGCATGGAAAGCTGGATTCAGATCCGATTACGTTGAAATCTTCTTAACCGTTCAGAATATGGTGCTTGCACGGTACAAAATAAATCACCGTAACTTTTTTTGCTAGCGACATCTGTTGCGAAAATCAACCATGGTAATTCATTAATAGGGGAAATGACTCCCTATTGACCTATGGATCTAAAAATTGGGCCCACATGGACAATACAAACAACCTCTATGATACAAATGTGTTCGGGGTTCGGGGTATCATCCAAACTATTTGTGGGATAGTTTACCCATCCGGGATACAGTTCGTTTATGGTATTTGTTTATTAGGGGCTGCAATACCCTAATAAATTATTATGGTTATGTTGCTTAACGACGTGTTCGGGTATCATTTGGGTTATCGTTCGGTTATGGTAATTTTTTATTAGGGTAGTGAAACATTGTCAAACAATACGTTCTTTCGAAATTTATGAATGGGCCCATTAGATCGACATTAGGGACATAAACCCTATCTATTAAAGTTTATCCAAATATACTGTATTAACAATATAAAGTATAAGCAGGGAAGATTGCTAATCCGGCTCTCGTTATTCCGACGACTCGATAATCCGATATCACGGTCTCTTATGGATCTTTTTTTTACAATGTTAGGTTGGTAACATTGATTTGTATGGATTTGACAGTCGGATCATCGGATTAGCGGGGGATACTGTAGTTCAATCCATGGTGATGCAGTTTTGTCACTATATGAACGAAAGGATCGCGGAAGGGAGGGAAGTGAGGTTTTAGAGCAAATTGTTTTAAAAACAGCTCCTGAGCAGACAGTTGTGGACGAGGAAGTTTACCATTATTTGAAAGCTCTTTTACTCCAGTTTTAGATGTAGATTGTTTCATCTGCACCTAAGAGAGATACATACGCCCAAAATATGGGAAAAAAGAGAAAATTTATCAATAACTCATCCTATTGAAATGATTCAGGAATAATGTACTCTAGAATGTTGTGTATTTTGATATTTCAAACAACTTTGTAGAACATAGTGAAGACCTAAAAAATAAAAATAAAATACGGAACCCCTTAAAAACGCTCTCTATCTCGATTTGAGATAAAATATAAGATTTTCATGTCCTTCAGCAAAGTTATTTGTATTTTTTCCCTACAACTTCGCTGAAGACATCAACCCTCTATCTCGACGTTTTGAAAACATTAATGTTTGATCTTACTTTTAGAGGGATTCATCAAAAGATGCAGCACGCAAATTTGCTGAAAACGTGATCACTCTAAATCGACGTTTTCATGGTGTTATTAATAAAAGCGTGTAAAAATGGACTTTTAAAACACTTTGCGTCTAGTTTAATCTCAATCGATGTAAATTATATAAGGTCTGGCCTAAACGGCTTATTGGTATCAGGGAAATGTGGAAATGTTTAGTGGTGTTCGTATTTCATCGCAATGTTTATCTTTTTACACGAAACAGCTGTTTTCTGTGACGACACGTCTGGCATTCGCAGTATGGAATGTTATGCTGCCGTGACAGTGTCATTCGCTCACCGACAAACCGACATGAATAGTCATACACATTACAAATAAATTTCTGATCAAAGCACAAAATTATTTTTATCTAGATAAAACATTTCTGTGGTTTTGACAGATGGGATCGCTGTACAATTGAATCGGCCGTTATGGGTTCTCTACCAAGAGTTAAGTTTAAGTTTCATGTCGGTTTGTCGGTGATTCGCTTGCTCAGCAATGCTTACAACATTTTTGCTTTTAACACTAGCAAGCTGCCTGTTGTTCCAGACATTGTATGATTGCCGCTTTTGTCAGTATATAAATGATAGGGATAAGTGCTAAAGGTTTTGTGTAATCTAGAAAAAAACCAAAACATTTTCATACATTCTCAGATTCGAAACTACCAAGCTTATACATTTCAAGGTAGGTGGCTTCCATTGGTTAATTGGCATGCAAATCAAAAAGCGAAGTAGAATTATCGATTCAGTTGAAAACCGGAATAACCCAGCTTCGATAATCGGTTTTATTCTCGTTATGAACGTTGAACATAGTGTCGGAAGTTCACTAAGACCAGAAGGTCCCGAAGAAACGAGCTCAACTTTTTGGCTCAGCTTTAGTACTATCTTCGGTCCCAAGCTAATCGATTCACCCCTCGAAACATAGGAAAATCCACGAGCCCCTCATTTTATCTGTCAAATTTTCATAGCGAATCAAAACAAACATAGTGTAGTACTGGAATTTATACTAGAATGGGGTACGTTAGTCGATTTGCTTGGGACCAATAGGCTAGTCAAGTAGTGAGCCAATTTAAAATCGTTAGTTTCGTATTGATTGTTGGTAGTGCGCTGTATAGCGCACCATTGTGCAAATTATAGCGCACTACTTCCGACACTATGTACAACATACAGAAAGAGAGTAAAATCGATTGTCGCTAGTAAATTATTTCGGGTTTAAACTGTACCGATAATATTACCCAGGTATTACCATAGAGGTAACTCTAAGCGAGTGAATTTACTATGGAAAGCTTTTGTCATACTGGTGATATTGGAAAAAATGTTGTGTAGGACGGTATTATTCCGAGTATTATTCAACAATAATTCATAATAATCCTTTTTAAGCAAACATTTAGATGCTCACAAATTTAGATGGTAAATACAACTAAACTTCATTTAAGGCTCAATTCGGATTCTTGTTTTTAAAATATTCTTCAATCATCATCATAAGTTTATGATAAATTGACTATTTTGGCACGGCGACGCACGCTCCTCATAACGCTTTATAAAACAACAATTCTCTCTATTCGGTACGTCTGTTTCTGCTTTCTCTCGGCAAGAAAATGTCACCTAATAACGAATTCAATATCGTTGTCTGCGTATTGCTCTCGGCTGTATGCACTCAACGCATAACATAAGTCTCGAGGTTCTGGCAGGAGTAACACCCCTCCAGAACCGTTTCTGGGAGCTCTCTCAGAATAATTATCAAGTGCGCGGTGACGAACACAAGAAATTCTTGGGCTGAACACTCAATCTCGATCTATGAGAATCTACCACCACTACATATCGTCAGATATGTGTCTTCCTTGTTACACTCCAGACCGTGCTCACTTCACCAATCGCATTTCCTAAATTGAATATGATCTGACCATCAAACAAGCAACTCATGGGATTCCCGATCAATTTCGACATATTATTATCCCGCGTATTTTTACTGAAAAGTACCAACACGTCAATTGCATGAAAAAAATATTTTACAGACGGGTCCCGTCTCAATGGATCCACTGGCTTCGGTGTCTTCAATGAAAACTCTAGCGCCTTCCGCAAGTTCAGGAACCTTGTTCCGTATTTCTGGCTGAGCTGGCAGCAATCAACTTCGCATTGGGGATGATTTCCAACATGCCCACAGACCATTACTTCATCTTCTCGGATAGTCTCAGTTCGATCGAGGCGGTGGATGAAACAAGGTAGGCACTCATCATATTTCCTTTTAAAGGTAAGGGAGCAGATGAGTGTGCTGGTCGAAAGATCATATATGATTACCTTTATATGGGTCCCCTCGCATTGCTCAATCCCAGGCAATGAGAACGCGGACTCTCTCGCAAATGTGGGCGCGCAGGAAGGCGCATTTCACACGATGAATTTCACCATTTAGTGCGTCAGAGTATCCTTTCGAGTTTACAAACCGATTGGGACACTGGAAATCTTGGACGGTTGTTACATTCAATTATTCCTAATGTTTCTTCGAGAACGTGGTTTAAAGGCTTGGACTTAAGTCGTGACTTCATTCGCGTGATGAGTAGACTTATGTCCAACCACTACTCGGTAGATACCCATCTCAATAGAATAAACCTCGTGAACAGCAATATCTGTCGGTGTGGAAACGGTTACGATGACATCGATCACGCAGTTTGGCAATGTATGGATAATGACGCCGCCAGAGAGCGACTTTTGAATACCCTCGAGGCCCATGGAAGACAACCCTATGTTCCTATCAGAGACGTGTTGGGAACTCGCGATATATGCTATATGCAGTCGGTTTATATGTTTCTTCAAATGTCTAGTATAAGAATTTAATTACTATGTCTTTTGTCTCTCTTTATTAGTTTTTTTTGTCTTTCCCACCGTCTCGATGAGTCTCATCGTAGCCCACTAGTCACCCACCATAGCCGGTCGAACTCCAGACGAATCTAGAACCAAACTACCATTCATAATGGCCACAACGCTCTGATGAGCCAACGAAAACACACCCCTGGGTGTCTACTCAATCCAAAGAATCAAATTCCCTGAGTTTTCCAGGTTTTTCCAGGTCGAATGAAAAAAATTCCAGATGCATACAAATTATACACATAATTTTTTTTTTCTATTTATTCATCTGGAATCTCTTTTATGTACTTATTGATTGATATGTTATTTTCGATTGTTCAAACATGGGCGTTGGTACTTATAAGTCGACACAGCAAAAAAGTTATTGAATATTACAGCATAACATATGCACACAGGTTGTTTAATATTAATTTGTACAATTTATGTTTAGTAAATGCACCAATAGTGGAGGTACGTTAGTGCAATGTAAAAGTACCTCCACTATTGGTGCATTTATCCTACACATAATTTGCGAAAACAAATTATATCCATGGGTGTAATATTGTATTTGGTTTTTGCAATCACATTAGTTATTCATACAGTAGCATGCATTACGTCGATCAATAGTATTTTTTTAATTCAAGAATATAAATACAAGTAAGAAACCTGTGTTTTTATAACCCCATCTATACTGTTTCGATAAAACGATATATCAAAATTTGATAACAATATGCTTTCAAAAACAAAATATCATTTTGATAATATGTTCGCGTCCAACTCTGTTTGGAAGATCAAGACAGAATAAATCATGGTTTTAAGCGGTACCGGTGGTGTGGTGGTAAGCGTGATTATCTCTCACCCCAGCAGGCCTGGGTTCAATCCCAGTCGGCGTCGCCGGGATGTTCTGAGGCATAACATCTCTCATCACGCCTTCCTTCGGAAGGGAAGTAAAGCCGTTGGTCCCCGGTTCATGAGTTGATGGGTCGATAGATAGGGTCCAGGTGTGAGAGCTGCCTTCCTGGCGTCGGTAGCATTGGTGCTCAGCACGGAAAACAAGATCGACGAAAAACAAATCAAGGCAAAAAAAAAACCATGGTTTCACATGTGTAAAATCTCTTATTAGTTCCCTAATCAACAAATTTTTCTCTAATATACATGTGTTTTTATTGCTTTTGATTCGATCAATTTGGAGAAAGTGGTAACAAATAGAAAGCAAAATTATTCAAAATTGTAATGAATTTATGTTTTCCGCCAGCATATTCGCTTCGTTTTGCCTATCTTCAAGTATTTTTCGCCTCCTTTGTTCTAAAGCTGGGTTTCGACAGGACAACCCTAATAAAAATTGTATGGTTAATTTGCTTAACGACGTGTTATGGGTATCATCCAAACCATTTGAGGAATAGTTCAATGATTTGGGTTATCGTTCGTTTATGGTTATTTTTTATTAGGGAAGTCAATTGATCACAGTCAGTTGAATTCAACTGACTTGAACGCAAATTGAACGTGTAAACCATGCCATTCTACTGACTTGATCAACTCACTTGAATTGAAAAAAGTTGAACCAGGCTCAACTTTTCAAGCCAAGTCATGTCAAGAGTTGATCATTTGACTTGCCTAGTCTAAACCCAGCTTAACTCCTGAGCTTCAGTGGCATGCTTCCTTTTGACGGTTGCCAATCTCTCTTCCTCGGCTTTTTCCTTTTTACGAAAATTTTGATCAGCGAAGAGCGAGCGTGACAAGACTCTCTGAATGAACTTCACTGAACCAAAACATCCCCAATACTTCGAATGATTATTGCATTGCTCGAGCCCTTTAACAATATGCATTCAAATTTCGGATGATTTTCTTATGGTTGAATTCGTCGTCAGATGATGAACATCCATATGACTGTCATCCAAATACAGGATGATTTTCGTTTGAAAATTAGCTATAAAACATACGGCACTCAGAGGACAAACATTTAAGAATAGTGTGACATGCAAGTGCTTTTAATTAGATTTATAATTTGATTATCTACAATTCCATACTGAATAGCCATAATAAGCCATTCCATTATTGATACAAAAAAAATTCGTGGTGGAGAAAACCTCCTCTTCCACGAATTAGCCAAACATTGGTTTTCATCCTTTACCTTTTTTCGTAACAGCTCTGATAGCGATGCATATGCTTCCACCTCGTTTGTCAGCTCAGATCAGCAAATGACGTTCGATAGAATTATTTACATCATCGTTTTGAATTATTTGCGCTATGGGGCTGAACCAATACCATATGCATTTCCATTAAGTATGACAGTCATTCTGCAGAGAGCATTACGCATTTCAAAAAGGCCCTATTCCTTCTCATAACAAGTTTCATCCCGTATTCGAGATGGAAATCATCTGATTTCAAAACAACCATCATCCGGTTGCAGCTATCATTCGAAAAAGCGATTTCGGTGTTTTGTTTTGAATGGTCTGAGGTTTCATTCGATCAGAGGATGATGTTTGTGTACAGTGTTCCCAAGTAACCAAAAGTTCTGATAAAGGGCTATTTATGGCTTAAGCAAGTTGGTGGTCTATAGAATTCTAAGCAGCCTCATTTTTAAGTCGTTGAAAGTTCCGGTATCATAATTGAAGAGCAGCGTGACGTCATAAATGAACTCAGTGTTAATCGGCTGAACCTTTTTGACAGTTCAGTGGTACAGTTTACAAGCACTTAGTAGTTTTTTCAAAAAAAAAATATTCTAAGATTTCCGAATTTTAACTTGAAAATTGTCGAGGAACAGCGCGTTGAAAGGATGTTGCTAGTGGGCATTACAGAAGTGTGGTTTACATCTCACTGCAGTCTGAAAAACAATCGAGAAAATCTACCCAAGAAAAAATCGACTAAGTCCACGTAAACAGTACCACTGAACATCATCGTTTTGGATTATTTCAGGTGTTCAACCGTTTTGGATCCGGTTGCAGCTATCATTCGAACAAACGATTTCGATGTTTCGATTTGAGTGGTCTGAGGTTTCATTAATAGATGAACCTAGCCTTCGGCTAAAAATCTCTTAAATAAAGATTTGAAAAAATGAGGTTTCATTCGAACAGATGGTGATGTTTTGGTAAACCGGATGTGCAAAAATTATTCGCTTTTGCCAATACATAAACAATAGGGATTAGTGCCGTAATTTAGCAAAAATGACAAATTTCCATTATTCTCTAATTCAACCATTATTAATTCCATTTGAGGGAACCAACATTTTCGGAGTACATTTACATTATATACATTGGAGCTGTCATTATGTTCCCGGCTTGGATCTTGGTCGTATGCTCTCCGGAGGGCGCAATCTATTCGAGTCTGTTCTCCATGTTAGGGGCTGCTTTCTACAGTGTTTCTTCGCATGTTAAGGGTACCTGATCATCGTCTTCGTACCAGCGTGGGAATCTAAACAGTGCTGTTCACGATGGTCCTCCCCGACGTCAATCATACTATGTCTGGAACAAAAGCCAGCTTGCTGGTGTTAGAATCAAAAATGTTATAAACATTGCTGAACAAGCGAATGACGACGTCACGTTAGCACAACATTCCATACTGAAAACAGCAGACGTGACGTCACAGAAAATAGCTGTTTTGTGTAAGAACATTGCAAAGAAATACGAACACCACTAAACATTTCCACATTTCACTAATACCAATAAACCGGTTGGGCCAGACCTTGCACCGTCGGGGTTCTTCTTCTTTATTCCTTTATTTAACGTCGGTCTCTGTTCCGCAATCTAGTGCCAATCACCGACGGACATCGATTGCCATCCATTGACGGCAATCGAATGTGCAGGAAGGCAGCTTCCACACCTGCGTAGGATATCGCACCCATTCAAACACACATGGGCCGGGACCAACGGCTTTACTTCCCTTCCGAAGGAAGACGTGATCAGAGATTTTTATGCCTCAGAAAAATCCCACCGACCTCGGCTGGGTTTGAACCCAGACCCATTGGGGTGTTAGAAAGCAGTCACGCTTACCACTGCACCACCGGCGCCGGCACCGTCGGGGTTAACCTCAATCTGATGGCAGTTCAGTGGTACTGTTTACGTGGACTTAGTCGATTTTTTCTTGGGTAGATTTTCTCGATAATTTTTCAGATTGCAGTGAGATGTAAACCACACTTTTGCACGAGCACCATCCTTTCACCACGCATTTCCTCGACAATTTTCATACTATATTCGGAAATTTTAAAATATATTTTTTTCGAAAAAACGACTAAGTGCTTGTAAACAGTACCACTGAACTGTCAAAAAGGTTCAGCCGATTAACACTAAGTTTATTTGTGACGTCACGCTGCAGTATACCTAATTAGGTTTTGCAGCGTGACGTCACAAATGAACTCAATGTTAATCGGCTGAACCTTTTTGACAGTTCAGTGGTACTGTTTACAAGCACTTAGTTGTTTTTTCAAAAAAAAAAAATTCTAAAATTTCCGAATTTTAACTTGAAAATTGTTAAGGAACAGCGCGTTGCAAGGATTTTGCTCGTGAACATTGCAGAAATGTGGTTTACATCTCACTGCAGTCTGAAAAATTATCGAGAAAATCCACCCAAGAAAAAATCGACTAAGTCCACGTAAACAGTACCACTAAACTGTCATCAGATTGAGGTTAACCCCGACGGTGCAAAACCTAATAGAGATTGCTGACGTTTATCGTACGCACACTACGTCACGTATACGTATACGCAAAAATGTTTTCATCGGGAAAAAAAACTTCATAGCGAAAAATTTTCCCGATGAAAACAAATCACTGACACAATCATACTTTAGCAATCTCTATATGTAATTGCGTTGTTTGGAAAGTGGCACATGTGTGGTAAAGCGTATCAATGAACAAATAATTTCATTACATTTTTAACTTTACAATTGCATATCGGACAGGATTTGCGTTGTCTCCATATTTTCATGGCACATTTATAACAGCAACAAAGATGTACAAAATTGCTATGAACAAACACGCTATTTTTTGGTTCCGATAGGCAGAACATACATAACCCCAGATTATGTTCAGATTTTGCATAAATTGCACTGTAATCTGATGACTGTGGTTCATGCAGAACATTTTGCTTATTATAATACGGATTGTCATACAACGCTGAACCAGTCGATTCACATGATACCTGAGATAATGTCGAGCAGCGAAAACTGAGCTTTGAATTTGAAAATGGAGGTGCTTCAGCAGAGTCAATTTTTTTAATTGCATGTTGAGATGTTCGATTGGATTCGATTGTTTCCTGTGAAAACGTTTCTTCAAATACAAATTTTTCTTCTGTAGGAGTTCGTTCCTGACTTGAAGAAGAGCTAAAACCAGAATCTTTAAAAACGTCTAACTGTAAATGCTTGTTTTTAATTTCAGTTACTTCTGGTAAAAGTACTTCACTATCACACCGTTTCTTAAAACAAACTGATTCATAGTTTAGCGACTCATCTGAATTTCTACGCTTATGGTTTTTGATAATGGAACTTGCCAGAGATGTTCTCTTCAAAATTCCCTGATGTGCGTTCTCATTGCTAGTCATGATGTTAACGTTATTGTCCGTCTGCTTTCGACATGCTGAGGTTTCATTTATCACAATATCACTCCCGCTGTCGCTATCGGATATCTTAGCCGTAGATCTGGTTTTCCCATAGAATTTGTTTGATTCCAAGCTATTCGACACTACACTTTTTGATGACGACGACGTACTGCTATCAGATAGTTCCCCATCCTCAACAACTTTTTTTAAACGAGTTTTTCTCTTCTGCTTTGGGCGTGGTGGAAAGAAGCTTTTACGTACCTAGAAATAAGATAATTGGTTAGAAATGTTTGACATTTAAACTAAAATAAAGCTAAGCAATTTTTTTTTCTCAATATGTATAATTTTTTTACTTTATCGGTTTTTGCCGAATATGTGTTAACGTTACAGTTCGATAAAATAAATAATTGTGTATACCTGCTGAATGATGTTTTTCTCTTCATTTCGATTGTGTTGAAATCTTCATTTTAAATTAGTAATGCCGAGTGATTTTGAATTTCCTTGATGACTTTCCAATGATGCGTCGTAATAATAGTTACATGTAAACATAATCGCATTGGTAATTGGCTCCAGTCTTCTTCACATTTTTATAAATCGTTGGTGTATCCTTGTATACGCATTTTGGCAACCAGCTTTCAGCTTTTCAACTAATTATTCATTCATTACCAGCCTCCATTATGTGTTCGCTGCAATCATCTTTGCGAAACAATATACAGCTTACTTTAATTTCATACATCATCCGTTAGGTGCCAAAAGATCCACGTTTGCAGCAACAAATTAAGGAATTACTTAGCTTTTCGACTTTCAGCGCGAAAGTTTATAACAAGGTCCGCAGGCAATAGTGAATAAATCGATTGATATGGTGCATGGACAATAGGATATGATTTCCTGCCCAGTTGATGATCTATTTATTTATTTATTTTTTTTTCTATTATAGTTACTTTAACGCTCTTAGGTCATTCGTGACTTGTCTGGGGGTGAGATTTGAACTCGTGACTTTGGCGTGAGAGGTATGGATGCTAACCACTACGCCGGGGTCGCCCCCAGTTGATGATCTATCGGGCTATTTTCTTGGCTTTCCTATAAGCTCTCCTAGAAGTTTTGTTTTTGTATTATAGTCACTTAATATGTCTTAGGTCATTCGTGACTTGTACGTGAATGAGATTTGATCTCGTGACTCTTAGCGTGAGAAGTATGGGCCGTCCCCTTAACTTTTGAGTACTTGCGCCGTACCAAAGTACAACACAAAAATAAAAATAAAAATCTACTGTACGTACTTTGAAACTAAATATAATGCATGAAATTTTCTACCCGCGTCAAATGACCAATACTCTAAGAATATAGGGGAATTTACGTATTCTCGGCAACCTAAGCAGCGACCATCTTTCTATTTGAACCATTTTTGTCCATTACCATAAAATCACTACGAAATTCATGGTATTTGAGAAATTTACAGTAAAAAAGGAGGGTTGTTAAGCATCTTAACAATATAAAAAAGTGATTTTTCTCTATCAAGTTTGATCTCATCACACTAATTTTCGTTGTTTGAGCATTGTATCGTTAAAAATCGAAATCTATTTTCCCTCCCGTACAATAATTTAACAATAAATTTTAATGTACTGGAAATCATTGTAATTTCGTTGTTTTATTATATTTTTTTTTCGGGTGCGTATCGATTCGCCAAAACTCACTATCACCCTTATTCTTGTTTTCGTTCAAACCGTATTTTCCATAAAAAAAACTTTTTTTGTATGGAAATTACGATTTGAACAAAATCAAGAATATAGGTGTATGAATTGGTGAACTTCGTGAAATATCGCGAACTTTTCCAACACTGATACGTACAATTAGTATCAGCGTTCCTGTCATTGTTGGTGTCAATGTATTTAGTCTTATCAGTGTCTTCAGTAATTTGTGTATGTGTGTGTTGTGCGTGTGTGTATGTGTGTGGATTAAATTTTCACTAAATGATTAAATTTCTTCCTCATCTCCTACGTATCGATATTTTCTAGTACCCAAATTACACTCAAGTCTTTTTTTACACGGGGGATACGTACCGTGTATAAAAAAACCGCGTTATTAAAAAAAAACTGTGTAAGAAAAACCGCGTTATTTCACCATTCGTGGAAAAAATCTGAGCAGTGTTTGAAAATTTTGTCTGTACTGTATCACCTAGAAATTTTAGTTCATTATAAAGTTCTTTTGGAGGTAAAGACCATCCGGATGCTAAGTTCAGATCACTCCGGAATTTCCTCACAATGCAGCGTTACATAGCTTTACTGATGTTTACGACAAATCGGCTTGATATTCACGTGATCGGCGTCAAGCGCTGATTGGAATTAAGGTGCATCACGGTACATAAAAACTTCTTGATTATGGTGTTGCTCGAAATTCCGATTATCGTGAATGCTGTAGTCACACAGAGAAATGATTTTTAAATTCAAATGGATGTATTTTTGGCGCAGGGCCTAATATATTTTTGGTATTGATTCAAATATATTATTCGGTTAGTTCAAAGAAAAATATTTTTGAATCAACAAACCGGTTGTAGAGTCAATAATCTGTTTGTTAATTCTAAAAACCATTTTGTTGATTCAAAAATATGTTTCGTTGAAATAGTGATACAATATGTTTGAATCAATAACAAAATACATTAGGCCCTGAAATAAAAATCTATTTTTCTGCGTGTGGTGCATTCCACGTCAAATAGCGAAAAAATAAACGATTTAAAGATTTTACCTCTCAGAATTCTATGAAACATCGAATACAACTGTAATTGTTTGTTAGGGACAAATGAACATCGATCGGTTATGGTGGACTCTATTCCAGATGATTTAGAGCGATTACATCAGTGTACGTATGTAGCATTGATCTTTAAAGATCATCAATAAAATATGCACTCGGTGAAAACTTTGCTTCTAAATCCTCAAAAAACTGAGCAACCTATGATTTTTGGGCAGCATTAAAAGTAACTGCTGAAAACGAAAAACGTCGAGACTTGAGAAAATTTAAATAATGTTTATTTTGAAAAATTGTGAGGCATTATTTTTGACACAGCACTTTGTTACGAAATGCGCAATAATTAATCTTATAACATTTACAGGAATTGTATACACTCAATGTTTAACACATGTGATACTACCGACTTGGTTGTGGAATACATGTAGCACTAGAGGTTTTCTAATAAGTGGTAATGGCCTCAATAGTACCTAACATAATTGGAACTGGAATTGAAATTGTTGCTGGCCAAATAGTCGAAGGTAATGAAACCAAGTGAATGAAGAATCCTTGTTACTGAAATCGGTGTTTAGTCAATTGGACATCGTGGACGTTAAGTATGAACTCTTTAACTGTAAATACCAGTGCGCGATATGTCTTGAAGTAACTGAATGAAACTTGAAATTAAATTCCACTGTTTCCAGTTCCAGTTTCAATTATGTAAGGTAAGTTCCAGTCCTACAAACCAAGTTTGTTTTACAGTTGTCGGTAATTTTGTTTTCTGACTTTCAAACAGCCTAATATTCGGTAACAGTTTGGTTTACTGGACGATCGAACTTGCAATTTACACTCAACTTTCAAAAATTACCGACTAGCTCATCACTCACTACCGAAGTTCGGAAAAATTTACAAAAAAAAACTGTAAAAATAGAAACGTCGTCGACTGTCAAAAATTACAGTTCTTTCGGTAGTTTTTACTGAAAAACAGTGAAATGTACTGATCCATTAAAAAATCATGTACTATTTAAATAGTTGTTTATATCTTTTATTAAATGCGATTCGATCAATTTTTATTACACGTCAATCTGTAGTCTAGCATTTAGCATTTTATAACCAATTCGCTGGTATCACATGTTAATCAATATTCAATGTATACAATTCCTGTAAATAACTGATTTAGTACTGATGGCGAACGTTATAGTTTAGTCCGTAGTGCTGTGATAATTAATTGACAATATTAAGTGTGAAATTGTGCTGTGTGCCGCAGAGGAATTGTTTCTTCACGTGCCGCGTAGTGATTTTCGATCTGGATATTATCCATATAGGTATATTACTAATAGTAGAAGGACAGCTGCCACTGCAGTTGATTTTCGTTTGATTTGCTTTTTACTTTCGCCGTGGCGAGCTATAGAGATCTCCATGCGCAATCTCACGAACACTAAAATCTAACATATATTAAAATAAAGAAGAAGAAGAAGAAGAAGAAGAAGAAGAACAAAAAAGGTATCGCGATATCACAACTACTTAAAAAGGTAGCACGCATCTGGAGAACTCTATTGATATCCTTTAGCAAGCTGGGGCATTGTACATTTGTTTATTTTATTTATTTATTTTTTTTGTAATAGTGGTTGCAAATAGTGTCTCCGTTTATGTGTATTGGGTAAGCAGAGATGGGAGTGTGCGGTGGTTGCGATGTGACAGTTGTGGTGAGTGTTTTACCGGTTCTCTGTGTGGGTAAGTGTGGTCCAGGCTTGGGAATTGTCAACCTCATGACGATAAACAACAACAACAAAAAAGTCAACGTTCATCTGACAAGCACAATGCAACAAACTTCTGCTTGAAAGACTGATCTCCTGGGCTGTCTCTCGACGAAACATTTTCTATTCTTGTCTTTCTTGGTCTTTGGAACGGACACAACTGGAAGCTGCTGAAAATTGACGTCCGACGCCATTTTGGAATCCAAAATGGTAGCTTCCGGTTTTGAAAAAAAGTGGGAAATACTGCCAAATACCATTCAACGTGGGTATTTCCGGAATAGGGATGACGTCTAGAGACCGAAAATTGATGTCCAACGCGTTTTTTTAATCCAAGATGGCGGCTTCCGGATTCAAAAAAAGTGAAAATTCTGCCAAATACCCTTCAATATGTATATTTTCGGAATCGGGATGACCTCTAGAGACCCAAAATCGATATCCAGCGATAATCCGTTGAAATCCAAGATGGCGGCTGTCGATTTCAGAAAGTGGAAAATACTGCCAAATACCCTTTAATATAGGTATTCCGGAATTGGGATAACGTCAAAAACCTATCAATCGATTTCCGACGCAATTTTGAAATCCAAGATAGCGGCTTCCGGTTTCAAAAAAAGTGGGAAATACTGCAAATACCCTTCAATATGTATATATTCGGTATCGGGATGACGTCTAGAGACCATCTTAAAATCAAAGATGGCGGCTGCCGACTTCAGAAAAGTGGGGAATACTGCCAAATACCCTTCAATATGGATATTTCCGGAATCGGGATGACGTCTAGAGACCAAAAATCGATGTCCGACGCCATTTTGTAATCCAACATGGTGGCTCTCAGATTCTGAAAACTGTCATATACCCAACAATATGGGTATTTACGGAACGGGTTCGACGTGTACATCCCGAAAATATATGTCTGACACTATTTTGTAATCCAAGATAGTGGCTCTCAGATTCAGAAATACTATTAAATTTGGGTATTTTTGAAACAAGTACTACACGTACATCCCGAGGTCTGACACCATTTTTGAATCAAAGATGGTGGCCATTGACTTCAGAAAAACTATCAAATACCCTATTATATGGATATTTTCGGAACGGGGACGACATGTAAATGCCGAAAATCGATGTCCGACGCCATTTTGTAATCCAAGAGACGGCCAGTGACTTTAAAAAAAAGGTACAGGACGCGTGTAGATCTATGTCCGATACCATTTTTGAAATCCAAGATGGCGGCTCTCAGATTCGGGAAAACTGCCAAATACCCTACAATATGGGTATTTTCGGAACAAGTACTGCTATTTATACCTGACGCCATTTGGTAATGCAAGATGGCGGTCATTAACTTCAGAATAACTGTCAAATACCCAATATTATTTTTTTAGACGACATGAAGATGTCGAATATCAATGTCCGACACCATTTTGAAATCCCAGATGGCGGCTTCCGGTTTCAGAAAAAGATATAAATACTGTCAAATACCCTTTAATATGAGTATTTTTGGAAAAAAAAATGACGTCTAGAGAATGAAATCTAGAAATAGAAAATGAGTGTCATGAAATCCAAAATGGCAGCTACAGGATACAGGAAAAGTACTATGACCACAATATGGGTATATTTTTAAATGGGGACGATATGTAGAGACTCAAAATCGATGTCCGACGCAATTTTGGAATCTAATATGGCAGTCCTGTTTTTAAAAAAAAACTGTCAAATATCCTACAATAGACGGAAAATTGATGGCGCTGGGCATTATGTTTAAGTTAAATCGTATAAATACAAATTTCCGACTTACATACGAAGAACCAGTTTTACATCGTACTGAATCACAAATGGAATCGGATTACATCGTAAGACTTTCCAAATTTAATTTGTTATTACAGATTCAATCGTATAAAACGTTAAATCAACTCATTTAAAAAGGATCATTAAAAAAAATCGCAGAAACAACTTTGAATATACGTGCATTCTGGTTGTCTGGGCACTTTTCTGAAATTGGAAGCCACCATCATCTTGGCCTCTTGCGAGCTGTCAAATATTACCGAAACGATTGCTTTAGCGTGATGACAAGTCAGTACTTTTATAAAAAAAACTTTCGGCAAATATACAAATGCTATGAGTCGATAACTGAGTACCTCAGTAATTTTAATTAACGAAGTTAAATAAAAACGGAATTACTGAAAATCGCCTTTTTTAACCGGAGCTTCATGAATAGAGGAAAGTTCCATCAATTTTTCGCTATTTCCCGGTTATTTTCCAACCAATTGAGTTGATCTCGTCAAATATGTTCGTTTGGTTAGAGAAAAGCCGAAAAATAGCGATCGAAAAACTTTTCGGGAAATTACTGTAGAAACGTAGATGGGAAATAGAAAACGTGAGTTTTTAACCATATAAATTGTCAGGACTCTGTGCTGGTTCGTTTTACTATGGTGGGAATAAAAATGTGGTGCTGATGTATAAACAAAATACATGCATTGTTATATTTGCAAACACCGATCCAGTGAAGTTAGTTATCAAATTCCATTATTTTTACTGATCCTAAATCACTCTTCATGGAGCATTCGTTAGTTTTCCAGCAATTTTCGCCAAACTTGATGAAAAATTCACTTAAACTTAATGGAAAATACACTTTTTACTTCATAATACAAAATTTTGCGATTTTGAAGTTTTTGACAGATGTTCCACGTGAGCTTACAAATTACGGCAAGGAAATGATTACCATACAGTATAAGAGCTATGTTTACCGACGAACCAGTAATTTATATTAACGAAATAATTGACCACATAAACGAATTTAAGTTTACAGAACAGATCAGTAATGAAAATAGCAGAACACAGTAAATGAAATTGGAAAATTCTGACCGTCAGTACATCACATTACGAATTTCGGTATAAACATGGAAAAAAAACCTTATGTTTTGCAATATAATAATTTTGCCGAGTGTAGTCCGCTCAAAAAAGTACCGAACATCGAGTATGCGATTAAGTGTTGTGCTTCGCAAAATTCATTGCATTTAAAAGTAATAATTGTTTTCAATTCGATACCTAGACATATCAAACTTTCAGCAACATTTACAGAATTTAAGAGAAACTGCATTTCACACATTAAAACTGTATTTTGAACAGTTATCCAGTGATTTTTGTATGAATTGACAAATTATGTATCTTGACGAAGTTATCTTTAACGAATTATTTTGTATCAATAGCTGTCATAACGACTTCTAATATTATGCGGTAAGTTGGAGGTTTTGTAGCATTTTTGTGTATATTGTTATTGTTGTTATTGTTGTACAGAGGTTTCAACAGAAAGCCTCGCGCGCGTATTAACACTAATGGAAAATTTCATCACACCGTAATGTATGTTATTTTTCGAGGATTGTCAACTGTATGGTTCATTGCTAATGTGAAATGCTTGTTTAATCGGGGTTAATTGGTAATCTTTCTACTTTCTTCTTCTTTGCATTTCAAGCTTATTGCTTATTGTAAATTAGCTTAAAGGGTGTACCGTTTAAAATCCACACGCACTCAAATTGCTCTAACTTGGGTAAAAACGTTGGGTAAAATTAATTGAAATTTTGCGTACACATAGTTTAATGTGTATTGTTTACACTTTGTGAGTTGATTTCATCAGGTGCGCAAAATTTTTCAAAATGGCGACGAAAGAACAGTACGTGCGCGAAAAAGTTTTGCATGAGAATTTTGAGAATAAGGATCTGTCGCATTGTGCCATCGGAAAAATATGGAAATCGCAAAATTCCACGGTGGCTAGTACCATAAAACGGTTCGAAGAACGTCTGACTGATGATCGGAAGCAAAGATCCGAAAAAAAACCTGTCAAGTCAACGAGAACGATCAAAAACGCGTGGTTGGGGCCTTTAAACGGAAACCGAACGCCTCAGTTCGAGATGTGGCTAAAAAGTTGCATGTGAGCAAAACTTTCGTGAGAATACCAAAACTTGATCTGGACTACGTACGCTTAAGGTTCAGAAGTCCCCAAACCGTGACGAGAAACAGAATACGGTCGCAAAAAGCCATATGTATGACCAGAAGTTAACGAAACCACACTGCTGCGCAATGTATGACGAGGCATATAAGGCGGACTTCAACCAGATTCCAGGAAACCTGTATGTGACTGCCAAGGATAAGTGTGATGTTCCCGAGAGCCTCCGGTCACAGAAGATATTGAAGTGTGCCCAGAAGTTCTTAATTTGGCAAGCGATTTGTACTTGCGGAAAACGGAGTACACCTTTCGTTACCGCAAGCATCATGAATGGACAGGTGTATTTGGAAGAGTGTCTCCAAAAGCGGCTTATCCCTCTCCTGAAGGCTCACGACTGTTCGAAAATCTTCTAGCCGGATATGGCAAAATGCCACTACACGAAGGACGTGCTAGAGTGGTATAAGGCGAATGATGTCGATTTCATGCCGAAAGATCTGAACCCCCCAAACACTCCGGAACTGCGCCTAATAGAAAAATACTGGGCCCACTATGAAGAAGCACCTTTTAAAACGACCTAAAGTGGTGAAGAATGTAGATGAAGAAAGAATGGGTTAATATCCAAAAAACTGTCGATCCTGAGATCGTGCAGAACCTTATGGCTGGGGTTAAGGCCAAGATTCGCGCATTCGGATATAAAGGCGAAATAAATCAAATGAATGATGCCAAAACTAACTTTAATTGTTTCTTTTTACTCCCTGAAAATTTGGTGATAATCGGATAAAAACTCGAATTTTGAGAATGAATTTTGTGTGTGCGGATTTAAAACGGTACACCCTTTATTGCGTGCCCTCAACTTAGTGCTCTAGATGCATTTTCAGTTGTTAATTGAGAGCTTCGATACCATTTTTGCATTAGTATAATTGTGTAGCGAGTACAATCATACTCTATGTCCAGTGAAGTCGAAAAAATTTCCTAGACCGGACCAGACATCAAAGCCAACCACCTCCATTGTCTTGCTTTGTAGCTGCGCGTTTACCGACTGAGCTAAGAGAGGGTTAATTGGTAGGTAATACATGTTTGAAAACTAAAATAGAAGTTTAAATTTAACCGTCCTACTATTTTTTTTATCCATCTTTCCATTTTTAATTTTTAGATTTTTTTTTTGTTTTATTGTATTTTCTTTTATATGTGATTTTTTTTTTACCTTTTATTTCATTTGTTACGTTCCAACTAATTTTTTACGTTTTTTATTTTGAACGCCGTTTTTTGTTGGTTTTTCAGATGGTTCTCTTCCTTCTTTTGCTACTAACTATTTATAACTATTTTGTTTATCTTAAAATAAGTTCAATAATAAATCAAAATGCTCAAATATAAGTATAACATATTTATCATAACATTAAAATTCATATTTAAAGAATAGGTTGATTGTGGACGAAAGTAATTTAAAAATTATTCTCAAATCTAAAAATTGTGTGCCATTTTTGAATTTGAAAGTTTTCACATTTTCTAATCTCTGTTACTTGTTTCTGAACTCACAACAAGATTTTACGTTATTTACTGGCAGGGAATACATCCCTTTGCAAAAAAACTGATTTCCGGAATTATGAAATCATTAGAGGTTATAATGATAATTATTAATTGTAAGTTACAAGATGAGGTTATAAAGTATGTGTTTGACACATAAAACCTGTCAATATTGCTTTCAGAGCGTCACAATAAGCGATTTTACGATTCGTGAATGCTCACTCTGAGTGAACGCTCACGAATCATAAAACCGCTTATTGTGACGCTCTGAAAGTGAAATGGACAGGTTTTATTAGTCAAACACATACTGTACAACCTCTTCTTCTAACATAAATTAATTATCATTATAACATCTAATGATTTCATAATTCCGAAAAATATTTTTTTTTTATTGCAAGTGAGTGGAAGTAGCCCTGTTTTCAGGAAAACTATTTCCCGGAATGTAATACGTATTGCGCTGATTATTAAGTTCAGAGACTTCAATAAAAACTGCGTCATTACGTTTAATCTTCATAAATAAGTGCGCACAAGCCACCAATACGATACATACAACGTCAAACCGTACTTTTATTTTTGATATTGATTCAAACCGAACCTTTGAGAACAGTTACCAGCATGGTTCAATTTTTGAAAGAGATTTAGCAAAATAAACTACGGCATTTTATTCAGGGTTGCTTCCACCCACTTGCTATAAAAAATATTTTCGGTATTATGAAATCATTATATTATAATGGCATTTTATTCAGGGTTGCTTCCACCCACTTGCTATAAAAAATATTTTCGGTATTATGAAATCATTATATTATAATGATGTGTTGTACTTGCAAGTAACACGAAGAGAGTGTAAAGTGTTCGGTTGACACGACCACTTTCTTGTAACTTACAAGTACTAATTACCATAATTCCGAAAAACATTTTTTATAGCAAGTGAGTGGAAGCAACCCTGATTTTATTTTGTATGCAGAAAACCGAATATTTATTATTTTTAAATACCTAATTAAGTAGAACCTTTATGACAAAATATTTGGTGGGTAGGTACAACAGGTAGCTTTTATTTTTACCGATCGATTTAGCCCATGAAATTTTGTTTTCGCTTCTAAATCGATATATTTTCAAAAATGTGGAACCTACCTAATATTTTTGAATAACTTGGAAGGTGGCGCCATGCAGTCAGTAGTTATGAGAGCACTACTGACAACATACGGTTATCTAAGAAAATTCCAATCTAAGTACAAATCCTCAGAGGGAGAGATGAAGAAAATAAAATACACTTCGGCACCAGGATTTTGTATGTGAAATATCTTGCAGCCCCAAAAGTTTGCGTTTCACATGACTTTTCATTTCGATTCGATGTACGTGCAATTTTTTTTTGGGACCGTTAACTAACTAGAGCATTTCCAGCCCAAAACGCAAACCGGTTGGACATGAGTGTCGCCGATTTGAATGAAACATTTCTCACGTGTTCGCTGCTACTAATGGTTGCATTTTTCATTTAAATATGATTTTTTCCTCCAGAGTAAAGGGGCGTATAAAAAAATGGATTGATCTGATCAAAATGGCATATGAGCAGAAGTTTTAGCTAGTTAAATTATCTTTGCGAAAAAAATACACTGAAAGAAAAACTTAGTAAATTAGTATTTAAAAAACGTAAAACGATGATTATCTCAAAACACCCCCCTTCGATCTTTATAATTTTTTTTTTCAAGAAAACTGAAAAAATGCCCTAATATTTGGTAAAGAGTGTATGCTGGTAACTTTCTTAAAAAAAAATCTATAATTTTTGAAATTTTTGTTGGTTTTTACAAGTTGGTGAAATTGCATATTTTTTAGTAAAATAATAATTTATTTTATAATTTTCAAAAACTTTGCATATATAAACTTTTTCCTAAGTCCAGCCGTTCTCAAGTTAATGCAATTTAAAAAAAAAATTATAATAATTTTCTACATTTTGGGCCATTTTCAAATGTTAGTCGTGATGTCCAGCAACGAGATGTTTTTCCATGAATATATATTAAAAAACAAACAATTCATTCTCAAATATGGTAGCTGTGTTTACTCCCTGAAAATTTGGTGATAATCGGATAAAAACTCGAATTTTGAGAATGAATTTTGTGTGTGCGGATTTAAAACGGTACACCCTTTATTGCGTGCCCTCAACTTAGTGCTCTAGATGCATTTTCAGTTGTTAATTGAGAGCTTCGATACCATTTTTGCATTAGTATAATTGTGTAGCGAGTACAATCATACTCTATGTCCAGTGAAGTCGAAAAAATTTCCTAGACCGGACCAGACATCAAAGCCAACCACCTCCATTGTCTTGCTTTGTAGCTGCGCGTTTACCGACTGAGCTAAGAGAGGGTTAATTGGTAGGTAATACATGTTTGAAAACTAAAATAGAAGTTTAAATTTAACCGTCCTACTATTTTTTTTATCCATCTTTCCATTTTTAATTTTTAGATTTTTTTTTTTGTTTTATTGTATTTTCTTTTATATGTGATTTTTTTTTTACCTTTTATTTCATTTGTTACGTTCCAACTATTTTTTTACGTTTTTTATTTTGAACGCCGTTTTTTGTTGGTTTTTCAGATGGTTCTCTTCCTTCTTTTGCTACTAACTATTTATAACTATTTTGTTTATCTTAAAATAAGTTCAATAATAAATCAAAATGCTCAAATATAAGTATAACATATTTATCATAACATTAAAATTCATATTTAAAGAATAGGTTGATTGTGGACGAAAGTAATTTAAAAATTATTCTCAAATCTAAAAATTGTGTGCCATTTTTGAATTTGAAAGTTTTCACATTTTCTAATCTCTGTTACTTGTTTCTGAACTCACAACAAGATTTTACGTTATTTACTGGCAGGGAATACATCCCTTTGCAAAAAAACTGATTTCCGGAATTATGAAATCATTAGAGGTTATAATGATAATTATTAATTGTAAGTTACAAGATGAGGTTATAAAGTATGTGTTTGACACATAAAACCTGTCAATATTGCTTTCAGAGCGTCACAATAAGCGATTTTACGATTCGTGAATGCTCACTCTGAGTGAACGCTCACGAATCATAAAACCGCTTATTGTGACGCTCTGAAAGTGAAATGGACAGGTTTTATTAGTCAAACACATACTGTACAACCTCTTCTTCTAACATAAATTAATTATCATTATAACATCTAATGATTTCATAATTCCGAAAAATATTTTTTTTTATTGCAAGTGAGTGGAAGTAGCCCTGTTTTCAGGAAAACTATTTCCCGGAATGTAATACGTATTGCGCTGATTATTAAGTTCAGAGACTTCAATAAAAACTGCGTCATTACGTTTAATCTTCATAAATAAGTGCGCACAAGCCACCAATACGATACATACAACGTCAAACCGTACTTTTATTTTTGATATTGATTCAAACCGAACCTTTGAGAACAGTTACCAGCATGGTTCAATTTTTGAAAGAGATTTAGCAAAATAAACTACGGCATTTTATTCAGGGTTGCTTCCACCCACTTGCTATAAAAAATATTTTCGGTATTATGAAATCATTATATTATAATGATGTGTTGTACTTGCAAGTAACACGAAGAGAGTGTAAAGTGTGCGGTTGACACGACCACTTTCTTGTAACTTACAAGTACTAATTACCATAATTCCGAAAAACATTTTTTATAGCAAGTGAGTGGAAGCAACCCTGATTTTATTTTGTATGCAGAAAACCGAATATTTATTATTTTTAAATACCTAATTAAGTAGAACCTTTATGACAAAATATTTGGTGGGTAGGTACAACAGGTAGCTTTTATTTTTACCGATCGATTTAGCCCATGAAATTTTGTTTTCGCTTCTAAATCGATATATTTTCAAAAATGTGGAACCTACCTAATATTTTTGAATAACTTGGAAGGTGGCGCCATGCAGTCAGTAGTTATGAGAGCACTACTGACAACATACGGTTATCTAAGAAAATTCCAATCTAAGTACAAATCCTCAGAGGGAGAGATGAAGAAAATAAAATACACTTCGGCACCAGGATTTTGTATGTCAAATATCTTGCAGCCCCAAAAGTTTGCGTTTCACATGACTTTTCATTTCGATTCGATGTACGTGCAATTTTTTTTTGGGACCGTTAACTAACTAGAGCATTTCCAGCCCAAAACGCAAACCGGTTGGACATGAGTGTCGCCGATTTGAATGAAACATTTCTCACGTGTTCGCTGCTACTAATGGTTGCATTTTTCATTTAAATATGATTTTTTCCTCCAGAGTAAAGGGGCGTATAAAAAAATGGATTGATCTGATCAAAATGGCATATGAGCAGAAGTTTTAGCTAGTTAAATTATCTTTGCGAAAAAAATACACTGAAAGAAAAACTTAGTAAATTAGTATTTAAAAAACGTAAAACGATGATTATCTCAAAACACCCCCCTTCGATCTTTATAATTTTTTTTTTCAAGAAAACTGAAAAAATGCCCTAATATTTGGTGAAGAGTGTATGCTGGTAACTTTCTTAAAAAAAAATCTATAATTTTTGAAATTTTTGTTGGTTTTTACAAGTTGGTGAAATTGCATATTTTTTAGTAAAATAATAATTTATTTTATAATTTTCAAAAACTTTGCATATATAAACTTTTTCCTAAGTCCAGCCGTTCTCAAGTTAATGCAATTTAAAAAAAAAATTATAATAATTTTCTACATTTTGGGCCATTTTCAAATGTTAGTCGTGATGTCCAGCAACGAGATGTTTTTCCATGAATATATATTAAAAAACAAACAATTCATTCTCAAATATGGTAGCTGTCAGACTTACCCGTTTCTATTTAGACGCAGCGGAAAAGAAACAAGTTTATAAGTAAATACTCTCAAATAAACCCAAATAATCAACAAACCCACTCATGTACCTTTTTTCTGTCCTCTATTAGTTGTATACCTGTATAGAATTGTGTATCTCATAACAGAGGCTCAAAACATAAACAGGTAAACAAATATGTTATTAAACCTGTAATTGAGATAAATTCTCTAGGTACTTCTCTGACGTATACCATATTGTGCCTTAAGAGCTCATCCCGCGATATCCACAACTACATAAAAAGGCACCCCGTGGAGGCTTCTTACACTCACACTTAAA